>NW_015551045.1:4869953-4899498 GCF_001515605.1 Sinocyclocheilus anshuiensis
GTGGGGGGGGGGGGGGGGGGGGGAAAGAAAAAAAAATGGCAGCGGCTATTTGCACCAAGTGTAAATAGTGATAGAGCCTATTTACACTAAGTGCAAATAGCAATAGATGCCATTTACACTAAGTGCAGATAGCGATAGATTCTATTTACACTATGTTAAAATAGCAGGATTTTCTGCTATTTATACTACTTGATGCAAATAGTGGCAATTATCTGCACTTCAGTATTGTAGTACATTATAAAACAATATGCAGTAATAACGTATTGAGTGTAAATTATAATTTTAATTGAAATTATTAAATGGATGACACGTTATTGGTACAATAAAGCTGTTTATTTACAGTCGCTTTTAAAGTGTTGACTAGCCCAATCACACGTTGCAGGGCAGAATTACTGTACATAGCCTCTGCCAACAAGGCGGGCTATTTGCACTAAGTGTAAACCGTATTGCAACGCATCAAAGCAGTCAATCCAACACACTCAAGAATAACTTAAAGAGGTTGCCACCATTTAGGTAAACTGTTAACTAGCTTTGGCTCTTCCTGCTGACTTGAATGGTGATGCTTCCCATTTGTCAGTTGATGGCATTTCATTGCACGCGGCTTTTCTGATGTTCACTTAAGTTTTCCGTGTCTTTTTCCCGTGTCACTTGAAATGTTTCCATTTTGAATCGTTGTTACCACAAAATAAATGATCAGTTGTGGGACTATATTCTGTCATAAATCGCACACAATTCATTGCTAAACTTTCTACCGACCGTTACTGGAAATTAAATTACTGGTTGATATGTCCCGATCTCAATAAAGTTTACACACGCTTTTGGTCCGTGAATTAGATCTAACTCGGGACGCGCGGTGTCTGTGGAGGTTTGGCCAGGACCGGTTCCAGAATTAAATCAACATATTTTATGTTGAAATTCTGAATGGATTACAGGCCTACCCTAGAAAGTGCGCTCCCTTTATCACTAAAAAGCACCACTCATCTTCGCTCATCGCGATCTTACAAAGTTCCGTTATAATCAATGAAGCTTTCTAAACTGTAAAATGAATCTCTTATTTACATCGCGTCTGCACTTAGTCATGAGATGATTCACAAGCGTGCAAAACTGCACTTAAAAACTGCGGCACTTTCAGTGGTGAGTGAATTCTGACGTTCAAGAAATCAACAGATATGTCTGTGATTGGTTACATTGCTTAATGCTGCAAAAACACATTGAGGGTATTTTGTGCTTAAGCACTCCAATTGCAGTGGGGCCGACATCAGGGATTCCATGAATAACAATTTGGGGGGGCAATTTCCCCCACTTGCCCCCACTAATGTCACCCATGGGTGTGACAATACACTTAGCTCACAAGGTAAGACAAAATGCAGATACTTGATTCATTAGAACGAGACAATGTTTTAATACTTTAAGAAATTTTCAAATGACAAAATATTTGTCTTTTAATCACAAAAAGTAAAACAATGCAATTGTATTTTGAAATGTTTTAACTAGGGATGCATGATATTGGATTTTTGCCGATATCCGATATGCCGATATTTTTCAACTCATTTGGCCGATGGCCGATAGCCGATGCCGATACCGATATATTTCCTTTTGTTTGGAAACACCAAGTCTCTCCAGTGTGGAAATTATAATGAAATAATTTTTACTTTTGGTTAGTTTTTAACAAGAACTTATTTGTTAGAATTAAATAAACAATAACAAAGTTATTTTATAATGACAGTACATTGAAGCTTTGAAAATAACTATAAATAAACTATATATCAATTGCTGCATTGTTTTTAATTATTTAATTTACAAGTGTCATGTTTGTGATTGTTTTTTTATTTATGTAAGCTATAGCTTCTGGCCTTTAAATCAAAACATACTCATGATTTTATAACATCATTTACTGCTTTATTTAATCAGAAACACAGTCTAAATGTTTTTTGTGTATTTTACTTTCATTTTATTAGAAGTAGGCCAACAGCGCCCCCTACAGAATTAAAACTCCGTACTGAGCGGGCATTAGGATCCGGGGGAGGCTGCCGCTGCTGCCACTGCATGCGCTATTACTGTTTACTCTATCACACACCGAACGCATCATTCTGTATATGCATTCTCAGTTTAAATGCAGCGATCCAAAACATTAATCCAATTACCACATGAGCCACACTGCTGACCTGATCTAATCACTAGCACATCCTGAGCACATGTGAGTTAACGTATTCCTCCTATCGGCAAGACATAACGGCATCATTTTTCATACCGTGCCGATATGTACATTTATAGCCATTATCGGCCGATTCCGATATTTTAACTAATCTAGGGCTTAACTAATGATTATTTTGCTAATCAAGTAATCTACTGATTATTTTGACAAGTATGTTTTAGTAATACAAACAGAACTAAGAAAAACAGGCTTTAATATGACTATATTTATATATAAAGTAACGATGAGGCAATAATAATTGGCCTCAAATAAAGTATCAAAACCAAGTACATGGTTTTATTGAACAACACTGTAATATGCCTATATTATAACAAATACCTGCAGAGGGCGCCAACGGCCTGGTGATGTTTCATGTATTTCAACGACGTTTAAATCCATTTAATGTCAATATTTGGCCACATGCAAAGTCAGAAACTTTTATTTTGAAATCACGATGTACAATAAATCGCATATTTAGAAATATGTTGATGTATTCTCCTTTGTTGGCATAGGTTTAAATGATTTACGTTACAAATCAAGTGAGGAACGTGATATCAACAAGTGTTTTTAAATGTAGGGGTTTTTAAATGTAGGATGACCATCCTTTTTCCCGCAGCCAAATGCCGCAAGCCGGAGATCCGGCATGGTGCCGGAGAACTTTAAGCCCTGAATCATTCTAATATGCTGATTTATTATTAGTATTATCAATGTTGGCAACAGTTGTGCTGCCAAATATCTTTTTGGAAACTGCAATACTTTTGGAATAAAAATTTACTGACCCCAAACTTTTGAACTGCAGTGTATATTGTTAGAAAAGATTTATATTTTAAATAAATGCTCTTCTTTTTAACTTTTTATTCATCAAAGAATCCTGAAAAAAAGTATCACAGGTTCCAAAAAAATATTAAGCAGCACAACAGTTTCCAGCACTGATAATAAATCAGCATATTAGAATGATTTCTGAAGGATCTTGTGGCACTTTATACTGGAGTAATGGCTGATGGAAATTCAGCTTTGCATCACAGAAATAAATGATATTTTAAAGTATATTAAAATAGAAACCATTATTTTATATTGTAATAACATTTTGCAAGATTACTGTTTTTTTTTCTGTATTTTTGATCAAATAAATGCAGCCTTGATGAGCATAAGAGACTTCTTTAAAAAACATTACAAGTGTTACTGATCCCAAACTTTTGAACGGTATTGTATAACAACAATTATTATTGTATAAGTTATTATTATTATTGTGGTGGTTAAATTATTACATACAAACCATGGCATAATAATAATGATATTTAATATATTATAATAACATTTACACTATATATGACAACAATATTATATAATGTTTGTTGTTGTTGTTAAATTATTTTATAAAGACTTAATTTCTATATAAATACAATAATAAGAATAGTAATTACTATTATTATTATTATTATATTATAAAACAATAATAATTATTAGAAAACTATGAATATATAATAATTATAATTTTATAATATATTTACTAATAATAATCAATAGTAGTAGTACTTACTATTCTTCTTCTTATATCTTTATCTAGAAATCAAGTCTTTATAAAATAATTTATTAATATTAATAATATATAACAGAAATTATAATGAATATTATAGATTGTTGTGTGATCTTGAACCTCCGACTCACCATGGAGGTCTCATCCAGCAGCTGCCTGAAATGTTCCTTCTTCCTCTTGGTAAGAGCCTCCACGTGTTCTTCAAACAATTTCTCCTTCCCATGTCGCTCCAGCAGAGCAGCAGACTCCCACCGGTGGTCTTTACGCAGATTGTGCCTCGTTTCTGACCAGGAAGCATCCGTTGACCTTACCTATATGTACAATAATAACGAAAAAATTAAAAAGTGTCTATGATTAATGTCATGTACAATGACAAATACAGCAATTGTCACTGACCATATCTGACATGAGTGCTTTAAAGTGCTGGACAGCTTCCTCTCGTTTATGCTGCTCTCTCTCTCTGTCAATCTCTTTGGTTTGTTCAGACCGAGCTCTCTGCACCTCCCGCTCTCTCTCCCTCAGACTGGCCTCGATACGAGCCTGCCGCTCCAGCTCTTTCTCCTTCTCTGCGTCCATGTTCTACACAACACAAAGACACTTATATTAAATACATTTTTCTAGTAGCAGTCCAAGTCGTCTTGGTGTTTCGTTCTGATGAATCAATAAGACCAGGGACACTGTTCTAACCTTCGCCTGCTTCTCCACATACTGTTTGTACAGTTCTTCTCTAGCAGCGGAGCTCTCCACGGCTTTGTAGCGCGGGTCCGTCTCCAGCTTGTCCTTCACTTTGCTCCAGCGCTGAGAGATGTCCACATGGTGGTCTGACAGTAAATCGAAGAAGTCCTGCTTCACCTGCAGCCAGAAACAACTTGTCAGGGCTCAAATTCAACCTTAATTCTATCAACATCCTGTCGATTCAAGTGGACATTTCAGGATGGTTGTGGGAAGCCGTTGACAGACCTTTTCTACTTTGTTTTTGGAGTCTCCCTTGTCCTTCTTTCTCAAGGCTGTCATGAACTCGGTGAACATGGCCTCTCTGTCCTTCATCTTCTCAATGGCCTTGAAGCGAGGATCTTTAGAGTGTTTTGCTGCAAACTCACTGAACGTGGTTCTAATAGGTGAAAGGAAAATTGGCATAAGTGGCAAGATTTCAGGAGGCCACACAATACCTGTACAACCTACAACACACCTAGGGCTGCACGATAAATCACATGCGATATTTAATGCGCATCTTGTCAGAAAGCCGGTTCTGTAATCAGCGGTAAATCTCCATCACGTGCGTGCTTTCACATTGAGCAGCATTAACTACACAGGGCCGTTGTTCACTGACGAGCTGCGCAAAAAAATCGCACGAATATGAACGTGGTTTTGCGCATTAAGATGCGCGTTAAATATCGCATGCGATTTATCGTGCAGCCCTAAACACACCTATTGTGAAGTTTGGCATCTTCCATCATCTTCCTGAAGTCCTCTTTAGCCTGCATGAGTTTATTCTTCTTCTCCTTCCTCTCCTCTTCAGCACGAGTCTTCACGTACTGATCGAACACCTGCACAGCGAATGGAGATTAAAATCACAAAGCTGCCCACTTCTGCTCATTCAGCAAACCACTAACCTCTTACCTGTTTCCTCTCTTTGGGGTTGAGCAGCAAATATCGAGGGTCAAACACAATCTTGTGCAGCTCTTTGTCCCAAGTGGAAAAAGCTGAAACCTGCAGGTATGGAGTGGACAAAAAGATGGCTTACCAATGCACCAGAAAAATGGTAAAACAACACTTCAAGTTAATTAATTAACAAACATCATATGTGACCCTGGACCACAAAACCAGTCATAAGGGTCAATATTTTAAAATTTAGATTTATACACCATTTATACACCATATCTCAAAGCTAAATAAATAAGCTTTCCATTGGTGTATGGTTTGTTATGATAGGACAATATTTGGCTGAGATACAACTATATGAAAATCTGGAATCGGAGGGTGCAAAAAAATCTAAATACTGATAAAATCGCCTTTAAAGTTGTCCAAATGAAGTTCTTAGCAATGCATATTACTAATCAAAAATTAAGTTTTGATATATTTACAGTAGGAAATTTACAAAATATCTTTATGGAACATGATCTTTACTTAATGTCCTACTGATTTTTGGCATAAAAGTAAAATCAATCATTTTGACCCATACAATGTATTTTTGGCTATTGCTACAAATATACCCCAGCGACTTAAGACTGGTTTTGTGGTCCAGGGTCACATATGGGAGTGACTTAAAGAGCTTAACTTGTATTAAACCCACAACATTCCTTTAAAACCATATAAAATTACAATAATACACAACTGAAATCTTTATGAGTCAACACCTACAATTACTACCACTGCAAAATACCGATAGACATGGACATTAAACAAATGTTTAGCTTCCACGTATATTTTAATGTGATTAAATAAAATCAAGCAATGCAAAATACTTGACCATTATACAATGCAACAGTACATTCTTCTGTGATAAATAATAGTAATTATTTGTCATTTCATGCAACAATTTAGGACCAAAGATGACAGATAGAGATTCTAGTATGAACAGTGACAAGAGAGGGCACCAACACTACTGTCAAGTAGGACTGGGCGGTATGACTATTTGTTGCACATTATTTACAATTGTTATTCTCTTAAGGGCAATTCTGTATAACACTCGCTCATCCAGGTATATGTCAGTGCTTCTTTCATATATTTTGATATCACATCATGGACTCAATCTCTCATTTATTTAACCGGTGCATTCTTTTGTCTCAGTTATAGACTGCGCTGAAAATGAAATAGGAGGACTTCAGTATATAATACTGCTGAGGTGCTCGTCTTGTTGCCAAGACAAACAGATATGATTTAAAAAAAGTTTCAATTCATATCAATGTGTCATGCCAACAAAGTTATTTTATAGTAAGTGGTATGACTCTACATTATCACTTAAATGTTCACCTACTTACATTCATTTGAGTTTAATAAAGGTTTACTGTATATTAATAAAACATTCCTCTATAACTCAAAACAACATATGATGTCCAATTATTTACCTATGATGTACCTCTTGAAAAAAAGTGTGTAAAATAACTAATCTTGCCCCAATCACATCACAGTCTTTATGTCACTGAATTGTTTGCGGACACCATAAAAATGAATGAGAAGTGCCATATACACGGAATTCTAACTGTTGTAAAATTGATTTGTGACTTCTCTCATAAAACTGCATTAAAAACTAAATCCAAAAATAATATTGAATTGCTAACTTGTTGAAAATTAGCCCACAAGCTGCTGGTTAAGTGATATTTCCTCACAAAAGCACTTTATTAAACATACTGAAGCCTCTCCTACATCGACAAAGCAATAACTAAAGCGGCATCCTCTCTGGCACACCCAATGTTGCAAATTGTCCATATTTCAGACAAACCAATGGTTGTTAAATATGCAAACTTTTTTTCTCAATTAATTTCCAGCATAAATTACCTGTGAACTTATGATAAATAACTAATTATAGTGATGTACACAATTACCACGATATAAACACTGTGATAGAAGATTTTGATCATATCGCCCATCCCTATAGTCAAGCACAAATCATCTAACACGACCTCACTCAGAGCAATTCAGAAAGGACAGGTAAATATATGGAGGGACAGAAAGAGCAGAGAGAAATGTAAGACTCTATATTACATAATATTAAAGAATGATAATAACAAGAATGAACTCAAGATTGTACCTTGGTGGGCTTCCATTCAGATTTATGTGTCTAACATTACAGAGCTGGTAAGAGTATTGCGTTGGATTGAAGTGTTTTACCCCTCTCTCCAGCAGCATGTCCCTGAACTGGTTCACGCGGGCCTCCAGGGGCACCAGGGCCCGATCGCGAGTGGCCTTCAGCTCGGCCTCCACGGCTGTGTCTTTCTCTGCGTCAGCCTCCTTTATATCGTCCTTCCTGTCAGGGAGAAGAGGACGAGTGTAAGGAAGAACTTAATTTTATAAAACTTTTTTCTTTTTTGCTTCTACGCTTGTTAAAAAAAAAAATAATTGGAGAGGATCTCTGAAAATGGAAGATTCCCCCCTTATATTGTTGAGAGAAGTGACAACTCTATCGAACAGAAATCTAATTACTACAACTATCAAATGATTGAGATATTTACATCTCATAATATTTTTGTAGTTCCTTTTAAGGAAAAAAAATATACTTCTAGAAACCGCTCAAAACAATAAAAAAATGTGGTTGTTGTCAAATTGAATAACAACTAACGGCATATAGTAATTAAACCATATTTAAGTTATAGAATGTGTCAATATTTGAATTTTGACAGCCCTACTATACAAATTTATTTGAATTTGAGAAAGCGTGTTCTAAGATTGTCTAAGCACTGCATTATCCTCGAAATCTGCGCATCAACGGGTTATTTTGCAATTTGCAAGTGAGAAGAGATGTCAAGTACAAATATGTTTGTGTTTTTGCGTTCAGTTTTTTTGAAAATAAATCCCATCAATTACATCAATACACATCACTGAAGGGCTGAAGGTTGGATTGGTTCACTGGGGTTTGCCTAATGGAGGCTAAAGAGAGGTCAAACATGGTGGGTTACCTTGGAGGCCCACGTTGGCATCGCCAGAGCTTAGAAGCATTCCCTGAAAAATAGTCCCCAGTGCAACAGGACCACTGTTTGGGGTCAGGGGGAGGCAGGCGTGAAGGGCACTGATGGGAAACAGTGACTGATTTGATTTGGTAAATGTCATGGAGTCACCACTTTTCACAGACCCAAACTAAAGATTACCACAGCTAAGACAAGTCAGCATTGGGTGAACAAAAAAAACAAAAAAAAGAAAGAAAATTGCCGCCGAAGATTTCTTTAATTGTGACATAAAATGGTCCAATCAACATGTCTTAGCTCAGGGCTTGAACGGAAACAGCCCCATTTCCTTTTCTCTTCATATGACAAGAAATACAATTTTCATGTCGCTTCTAATTTTCTTCCGTATAGTACAAAAGCTAGGTGTTCTGCAGGGGTGAGTGTTCTGCCCCTTATCGTTCCTGCTGAGGGCCGTTGGTACTTACTTCCTCTTCTTAGCCTTAGAAGGCTCATCGTCCAGTGTGTCCTCTATGGTTGTGTCAATCACCTCTTTGTTGAAACCTGCAATGAGCAATAAAGGTGTGTGTTGGTTTTGCTATGATACTATCAACAAATCTTAGTTCACAAGCAATCTAAAACTGTCACAGAGGGTTTCACCTATTTTCTTGTTGTCATCTAGCCCCCTTTTGTGGGGGGGTTCTTGAATGTATTTGTGCACATCAGCACGTCCCACCAGCTCCTCAGGTCGGTCCCACATGGACAGTCGTGTGGTGGGGTTATAGTAAAACACACAGTCATCTCCAGTCCAGACTACACACCTAAAAAAAAAAACAAATATGTACATTTTTTTATGAAACCTTTTGAACAAACTTGCAACCTTTAATCACTGAAGCAACGGAGAAGGAGAAAGGCTCACCAGGGAGTACCAGGAATTGGGTTTGTGGCAACAGGTTTTGCCTTCTGAGCTGCTTTTTCCTCCTCTGTCATGTCTTCTTCCCTGGGCAACTACAACATCAAAACATTCTCAAAGTTTGCTTTAAACAAATCTAAATGACCTTGCAAACTTTAGACTTACCTCTTTAGAACCACCAAAGCTGCCAGCTTTGGCTTCCATGTCTATATCCTTTAAAACTGAATCATCATTGTTATGGCCATCTTTAGCCTTGTCACTGTCCTTATCTGCTCAGAAAAATAAAATATTTTTCTGAATATAACATAGGCAGTTCAAAATTTTGGGTTTAGCACAGCGAGTCAATAATAATGGTCAGTGCAGTTAACAACAGCAACAACAGACCTGAGGCTTCACGCCTTGCTTACCTCTCTCTTTTAGCTCAGCAGGCTTTTCCCAGATGGACTCCAGAGTGCGATTGTTATAATAATACATCTTCCCATCAGCTGTCTTGTACTCAGACCATTCTGGAAGTGGAAGAGCCCCCCTAAGAGATGCATGAGCTGCAGTGATAGCTAGCTGGGGATGCATCATGGGTACTAGAGGGGCCATCCCTGGCAGCACACCTTTAAACATAAATTGTATTCAGCAACAAATTAAAAAAAATAAAAATTATAATAATAAAAAAATTATATTACACACACACATATACATACACAAAACACACAATCTAGATATCTCTAGATATCTGGATTTCCCACTGAAAACTCTGTATGACCACTTATTTTAAAGCTGTAGAAACCATAACATACTCATGACTTAAGATTATTAATCTTGATAACATTTCCGTGCTTAGAAATCAATTTTTTAAAATATTTGTAGTGCGCAATACTAAGTGTAAGTCTATGCACCTTGTTCACATCACTCTGTAAGAAGAGGGCGCCATCTACTGGTTGAGTTTTTCCAAGTATACATTCAGTGGAGGACTGCTACATTTGCTGGCCTGTTTAGCTAAACTAGGCAACTCAACTTATTTTTACAATTATTTTTTTTTCTTTCTACGTACCAGGCAGTGGGATGTGCATGCCAGGTAGGGGCACTCTGAATGGAGGTACCATGAGCGGGGGAAATGCTGAGATTGCAGCAGCTGGCTGGGCCACGGGCAGGCCAGGAGGGAGACTTTGAGGCAACAGCGGCATTGTCTGCACTGCAGTGACCGTAGCGGTTACTGTAGGAACACTGACCACAACAACAGGAGTCACACCTACACTGGCCGGAGATGTAGAGGCCACTGAAGGCATCTCAGAAACAACAGAAGCTACAGGAAGAATATAGCAAAGGGAAGAATGAATGTGTGTTTAAAGATAATATCAAGAGAAAACACTGTATATTTATCATATTGGCCATGAGTACTCAATTTTATAAGGGCAGTTTGTATTTTATAGGCCACTACATGACCCGTAATTCCTTCTCTGTGTGTAATACTCACTTGTGGAGGGTTGGGAGGCAGCGGGGGCTGGACTGGTGCTGGGGTCAGGACTGGTGCTGAGGGTGTGGTTGGGGGACAGGCTCTGAGTGGAGACTGGCTCGGGCACAACCGTGGTAGCGCTGCTGGAGGTAGCTGCAGGAGCCGCTGCAGCTCCTCCGGACTGAGCTACCATTAGAGGATTGAGCCCTGACTGCTGGATGATCTTTACTCCCTCTGGTTTGGTCCAGGCCGACTCACGTGTCCGGGCATTGTAGTAATATACCTGGAAGAATGTGGTGGGAAGGTTTTAAAAGTCCAAGTATGCTAATGCAAGGATTGGGTCAGATCGGTTGACTAGCTGTCCAACCACTATCCAGATCAACCAGGAATTGCTATAAAAAGTGGTAAAAAAAAATACCATGAAGAATATAAGTCTTGTTTTTTATCATCTGAAACATGCTGTGGCTTAAATGTCATGAAAGTCAAGCATGCAAAACATACATAAAGCACACACATTTGGATTCATGCTGAAATAGAGAGGTAGGTGACTCATGTTTATTTGTATAGCACATTTCTCAACAAACTGGTAATAACTGAATGGACATTAATGTTTCTAGATTTGTGGAGTAAAAATGTTTTATTTTGAAATGAAAATATGATTTGTGGAGTAAAAAGTTTTTATTTTGAAATGAAAATATAAAAGTAGACCTTTGGGGTTATGATGCCCAAAGAAGGCCCAAAATGGCATGTTGCTATGTGCACATCTGTGATCATTTTACAATTTAATACTTATTGTAATTCAAATGGTTATTATTTAGTGGCACAATTCTAGAGAAATTGGGAATCGCAATTAATTTTTTTGTAATTTTTGTTTAAAATAGAGATCACAATTTTCCTTCAATTCTGAATAGACAACTAAACAAAATTTACTAGAGGTTCTGACAAAATGTTAACTGCTAGTCTATTTTTTTATTTTTGAATTAATTAAAAAAAAGTTGACTAAATGATTCAATGACTACATCATAAGAACTTAACTTGTTTCATTATGGGATGAATCAGTGTTTTTAAACAAATCTCTTTAAAGAATTATTGAATGACAAATAGAATTTTTAAAAGTACTTGTCGCCACCTACTGGCACAACAACAATTATGAAGCAATCTTTATTTGAAGCTGAAGTTACTTTTAAAAGGTGACTCACTCTTGCGATATCTGAAGTATAAACTTTTATCCCAGTACATCTATGATCATTTTAATGTTTTTTTTTTTAATGCAGAAATTACAATACTGTAACAAGACAGTTTGTGAAGCTGTTCATATCCATTCATGACAACTGCTATCTCTGATACAAATACAATGCAAATACTTGACAAAGATTTAAGAGACATAGGCGAATTGTTGTCACTTAGGAATAAGATTGAGTGGGTATTTAGAACAAGATTGTAATCTTTTAACTATTAAGTGTACAACTCTATTATTCAGTTATATTTATTTTACTTTAAAAGACAGTTTGTCTTTTAGACAGTACCTTTCCTTCTGGTGTGGTGTTCTCTACCCAGATTTCATCACTAGTCAAGCTCGAAACCGCTCCAGTTCCTGGCGATGGAGGCATTCCAGGTGGAAAGATCATACCAGGAGGAGGAGGCATGTTACCCATTGGTGGAGGCATGAACGGCGGCCTCTGTGAAAAACACAACAGGATTTTTGATATTTAAACATTTTAAAGTTACTTTCAATCAGTCTCTTACTGTTTTGGTGCACATATGCACCTACTTTTCTAATAGCACCTACCTGCAAGTGTGGGGGTCCGATAGGTGGGGGTATCGGTGGCATATTGGTGTCAAACAGTGGTCTACCAAAAGGGGGTCTAGGGGGTGGTGGAGGTCCTCTCATCATGATGAAGGGCAGAGGTGGGGGTCGTAGTAATGGAGGAGGTCCTCGTAACACTGTGGTAGGTGGTGGAGCAGGGCTACGAAAACATAAAGCCTGCTGTAACACCATCCTGCGAAAAAAAAAAATCTGTAACTACTAGGGATGCATGATATTGGATTTTTGCCGATATCCGATATGCCGATTTTTTTCAACTAATTTTGGCCGATACCGATACCAATATATTTCCTTTTGTTTGGAAACAACACCAAGTCTCTCCTGTGCAGAAATCATAAGCAAAATATTTTTTCATTTTGGTTAGTTTTTAACAAGAACTTGTTTGTTAGAATGAAATAAACAATAATTAAGGTTTTTTTTGACAGAAAATGGAGGCTTTGAAAATAACTATAAATAAACTATATCAATCGCTGCATTTTTTCCCCCAGAAAGATGCAGTGTTAACCCTAACATTTTATTTTAAGATTTAACATATGTAGATGGTCTAAAGCACCAAAGCAGAGTTGTAAAAATTCTGAAAATCTTTTAGAACTATGATTTGTTTAAAAAATAAAACATATTACACATTAATGAATAAATCAGTATATATAAAATGTTTTAATTTACAAGTGTCATGTTTGTGATTTGTTTTATGTAAGCTATAGCTTCTGACCTTTAAATCAAAACATATTTATTATTTTATGACATCAATTACTGCTTTATTTAATCAGAAACACAGTCTAAATGTTATTTATGTAGGCTATTATACTTTTAATTTAATTAGAAGTAGGCCAACAGTTCGGTAAGGTGTTTTAACAGATTAAAACACCTTACCGAACTGGTGTTAGGCTGCCGCTGCATGTGCTTGCTTACTCTATCATACACCGAATGTGTCATTCTGTAAGTGCTTTCACAGATTAAATGCAGTGATCCAAAAGAGTGAATCTAATCATCATTCAGACAAAACTTTGCTTCAAAAATGAGTCACACTGTTGACGTGATCTAATCACTAGCACACCATGAACACCTGAGTTAACACATTCCTCTTATCGGCAAGACATATCGGCATAATTTTTCAAATTGGGGTGATGCCGATTTTTACATTTAAAGCCATTATCGGCCGATTCTGATATCAGTCCGATAATATCGTGCATCCCTAGTAACTACCAATATTCTTGGTAAGCAAAATCTCAACTTGGTTCAACTTTTCACTGTACACTAAAAGCTAAATGACAAAATGATAAAACTGGTCAAGACATGCAAACGATTCGGTTTATGTGATAACACAGACAGTCAGAAAAAGTGTCAGATGCTAATGAGCCTGGCATGGTAATTTATAGTGTGAAATTATGACGTGACGTGACATGTAGCCAAGTATGGTTACCCATACTAGGAATTAGTGCTCTGCATTTAACCCATCCTTAGTGCACACACACAGCAGTGAACACACACACACCCGGAGCAGTGGGCAGCCATTTATGCTGCGGCGCCCGGGGAGCAGTTGGTGGTTCGGTGCCTTGCTCAAGTCATGGTATTGAAGGTGGAAGAGAGCGCTGTACATTCACTCCCCCCACCTACAATTCCTGCCGGACCTGAGACTCGAACTCGCAACCTTTGGGTTACGAGTCCGACTCTCTAACCATTGAATCATTCATTCAAACTGATTTTAAAAAGTTACATTTTATGTATAAAGTCCCCTATATACATTTATTATGTATTTAATGAATTATAGTGTAAAATATATTATGTAAAAAAAATTGAAATCAATATTCTGAATAGACAACTAAACAAAATGTAACTTTTTAAAATCAGTTTGAATGAATGATTCAATGACTCCCTCATAAAGACTTCACTTGCTTCATTACTGGATGAGTCAGTGTGTTTGAATAAACCTCTTGAAAGAATGATTCGGTGACAAATACATAAGGACTTAATACTTGTACTTAAGGACTCTTTCATTCTTTCTTGTCTCTTGCTTAAAGAAAAAGGCAACTGGTATAAGTCCATTTGCTTGTTAAAAAATATCCAGATTGGTACATCAATATTAAAAGTAAAAAAAAGAAAAAAAAACATGAAAGAGAAGTACATTTATTATTCGTACTTTTGTATATGTATGAATAGGCTTTTGTGGTGAGTAAATAAACTGAATCCCTATCAGGATCATGGTAGGGGTGTGAGTGAAGCTCAACGCTCTTCTTAAATCTTGCCTGCAAATATAATTTAGTCAGAAGCGCAAAGAAGAAAATGGATTTAAGAAATGTTATTGTTTTCTCATTATTAAAATTACTGTAATTTTTTTTATTAACATTCGCCTCGTCTTTATTTTTACTAATTATTAGCAAACTGAGAAAATGTGCATACAAAAATTAACTGTCATAGCGTTTTCATTTTAAGAAATTATTTGGTGATAGTTCTTTATCTAAAACTAGAAAAAAAACACAAACTTGACACTTGTAAATAAAAAAATTGTATACATAATATTTAATCTTCGCTTGTATTTTTTAACCCTTTAAACCTCCCGCAAAAAAAAAAAAAAAAAAAAAAAAAAAAACTGCCTATTTTGTTCCAAAATACTGTAATTTTTGGATACTTTATGCTATCACCACAAAATAGAAACAGATACAGCTAACATGCTGGCGAACATCATCAAAAAATAATGTTCCTCCTACCTTATTTCTGTCCTGAGATATTAAATGTCAAATAAGACAGATTTGAAAAGTACAGAAAGTTTTCTATCAAACGATACCAATCTTTTGACTCTGCTTGCTACAGTCTTTGAGTTAGGAGTCATTATTTTTGTGTATGACAACACCTTTGGTGAGGCAAAAATGCCCTCGGGGCTTAAAGGGTTAATGTATGGGGAAAATCTAGTGGCTTGAGTTGAATATCTTTGCAGCTTGTCAAAAATATAAAAGCAGAACCTGTCACAAGATTTATGCAACAGAGGTGTGCTTTACTGGCCTCACGATTCAATTTTATTATGGTTCAAATTGTAACAATTTATTTTATCGGTACACGCTAAGGTTAGTGTTGTTACCAAAATGTATAACAAAAATACTGAAATGCAACAATTCTTGATAGCAAAGATGAATTTAAAAAAAGCTTATTTTTTAAATCTTTAACTACAAAATTTAAAATTTATAAATAAAAAATGTAAAATCTATATTTTCCAGAACACAAGTAACTTTTTCTGAAATGTGCTAAGACTTATATTCCTTATATAATGCATTTATTGCCAAGCTGCAAAACATTGGCAAAGCACACACTAGTTTATAGGTATGGGGCTTATAATATCCTAAATTTTATGAATGCCACTACAATGTTTACTGTGTTCATAATGTTTGTTGTGTTTCATTTACCGATATTTTATATCACTTCTGATTGTAATAATAACATCATGTGACAAAAACACTGATGCAATACACTGATACAATCTGTGTTTTATTTTTTCTCAACAATGCAATTTTGACCCAAGGTAACTTATACTCTTAGAGCTGCATGATTCCGGATAAACTGAGAATCCGATTTTTTTCGTCTCAAATAGAGATCACGATTCTCACACGATTCTGAACTAAAAATAATGTGTGACAAAATATGATTGCGGCAGTCTATTTAAAGTGTTTAATTTGAATTATTAAACATTTGAATACATATGTATTTAAAATATATTTAATACACCAATTTTTTATATTAAAATTATTAAAAAGTGGTTTGAATGAATGATTCAATGACTCACTCATAAATACTTCACTTGTTTCATTACTGGATGAATCAGCATTTTTGAACAAATCTCTTGAATGATTCAATGACCAATTATTTTTTAACAGTCACTTGTCACACTCACAACAATGCAATCGACACAATGTTATTTGAAGAGCCAGTTACTTTTAAAGGGGTCATATGATGCTGCTAAAAAGAACATTATTTTGTGTATTTGGTGCAATGAAATGTGTTTATGCAGGGATTTGCTCTATTTTGATCGCTACCATAGACATCAATGTTTATATCTGAACTAGCCTATAAACTTTCATCTCAGTATTTCTATGATAATATAAATGACTGTAAGACAGAAATGATACTGTGTAGTTGAAAGAGTGTTTGTGAAGCTGTTTCTTACCCAAACATGGTAAATGTCTGCTCTCCGTGTCAGGTTTGAATGTTCTGGTATGATTTTTTTTCAAAGATTTAATAGACATGGCGAATCGTTGTCATTTAAAAATGGGATCGCATGGGTGTTTGAATTGAGATCGCAATCTTTTAATGATTAATCATGCAGCTCTAACTCAGATGCAACCTATTTTCCGGAAAGTATGTTACTATTTTTTAAAAGTACTTTTTAAAATAATAAACATATAAGCTATTAATAAATGAAAAACATTGCATGAAGTCAACTAAATATAGATTCAAAACATAGCAGCTAATAAATAGTCATTAATATATAAAAAAAAAATAAAAAAAACGGCCACCATACACTTAATACAGACACCAATTCTTGGAAATCCAGGACTAAAGCCCTTTTTTCAATTTTTTTTCTTCCACAGACTCATTACAAAACATAATTTCTTAAATTACCTTTTATTTGCCACATTCTTTATTTCCTCATTCATCCCACATCTTCATCCTTATAGACTGTAAAAAGAACAATGTAAACTGAAGGGATAAAACCTACAATAAACCCTGAGCTCTTGAATTGATAGCTACTGATATCATTCTACTGATAACAATTCAATATTATCTACTTTTTATCTACTTTACTTCTTTTTTCCCCCCGGTTTCTTGTATTTTAGACGCTGGTTGCATTACATGTGGCACTATAGATTGTGTGAATATCATTACATATTTGTAATACCTTTTCCAAAGCACATATTTGTTTCTCTTGTGTGCAAATCACACACACACACACACACACACACACACACACACACACACACACACCTTCAAGTTAAGCACTTTTAAGAACTTTTCAGTTATTCCAGACCTTGAATTTAAACTGCTCAAAACTATAGTGAACATTTTTCTTACCATTTTTCTATGGCTTTTGTTTAGGTTTGGGATGGATTTTTGTCCATCATCAGCAGGGCTGTAGACTGAATGGGAATTAATTTTTCCCCAGCGCCCATAAGACTGCTCTTAATGCATTTTTTGCAGTATTTACAAGCTTTCTTCCCAGTGATTGCTTGACAGGCTTAGGACGGCTTACTTCTGGAACATCCCAATCGTCTTGAGGGCTGCTGCTCCTCAATAGGGCCTCAACGGTCGCGTCTTGGACCCACGAGATACACACCGTTTTGCCAAAGAGCTCTGAAAAATTCAGAGCCTCTAGAGCACTTTCTGCATCACGTCGATGTTTAAAGGAAATAAAACCAAATCCGCGAGAGACCTTGGTTAATTCTTTTCTGCACACATGCACAGTGGAGATAGGGCCGAATGGGATGAATACACAATTAACATGTCATCAAATTACTTGCAAGCAATGACCTCGGTGCATGAGACCTGCTCTCCTTGGGGTCATCCAAGTCGAAGCTGTTGTTTTCGTGCACTCTGCACGTCAGGAATTGCCCAAAGTATGACATGGCTTCACATACATCAGGAATTTCAGCGTGCCCATCTAGGATCGTAAACAATAAGTGATCGGCCCAACTGACATGCATTGGTCGTTTGTCCAAGAGCTCCGAAAAATCCAGAGCCTCTAAAGCATTTTTTGCATCACTGCGATGTTCAAAAGTAACCAAAGCATATCCACGACAGAAGTTATTTCTACTTCTGAACACTTGCAGAGAACAAATGGGTCCAAATGGGTCGAATACGTCATGCAACACTCATTTGTCCACAAGTGGGTGCAAATTGCTTACAAGCAAAGGCCAGCTGAGGTCAATCTGTTGAATGTTATCCTCACTAGAAGACCACTCAAAGGATACTGGCATTTTGCTATTACTATATGAAGCTCACCAATGCTGTGTACAAGTCACAACTGATATATCCGCAAATGGATGCCTCAGTCAGATCAAGTTTATCATCTAACAGCTTTGCTCCTTTTTCGTTCTAAATTCCGATGACGTCACAACTACGTCATAATAGGACATCACGTGACATGCAGCATCTGCGTTTCATAAACCGCTAAACATGATGAGGATGATTATTAGAGTCAAAGTCTTAAAATGTATAGAAAAATACATTTTAAAGGGGTCATATGATGCGATTTCAATTTTTCCTTTCTCTTTGGAGTGTTACAAGCTCTTGGTGCATAAAGAAGATCTGTAAAGTTGCAAAGACTAAAGTCTCAAATCCAAAGAGATATTCTTTATAAAAGTTAAGAGTCAGCCACGCCTACCTAAAACGGCTCGTTCTAACACGCCCCCACATGTCTACGTCACGATGTGGGAAGGTTGCTGCAAGCCCGCCGGACGCTCCTTCGTCGAATCTGCTGGCCGCCGCTCACTCAAGCCCGCCGGCCTCTGCTCACTCTAGGCCTCCGCTCACTCAAGCCCGCCGTGTGTGACAATGTGTTTTGTTGTGAAAGCGAAACTACTTTGTTTGGTCTTCCAAAAGAGGACACGACTAGAAAAAGACATTATAAGTCGTTATAATCCGTAATTATGTCCCCACCGGATGCAACAAATGTCTCGTTTATAATGGCTTTTAATGTCTTTGTCTCGTCCCTCCGGCCGGACAGGGCATCACAATATGGTAAGGGGCGTAACATTTCCGTCACACGCTTGAGGTATTCGGCCAATCACAACGCACTGGATAGCTGGCCAATCACAGCACACCTCGCTTTGTAAAAATCGAAGGGTTTCAGAAAGGCTGGGCATAGAGGAGAAACAATAATGTACAGTATGTGGAAAATAATGCGTTTTTTTAACCTTATACCGCATAAACACATTTCATTACACCAAATACACAAAATAATGTTCTTTTTAGCAACATCATATGACCCCTTTAATTTTAACGGATGTCACACATAAAAGCTGAAATTAATTTAAAGCTGTGGATTTTAATTGCACGAGCACAGAATTCACTTCCTTTTCGCGGCGTAATTACTGCGCCTGAACGGTTTATGTCAAAATATATAAGCTGTCAAAATATAGCTCTTGCAGAGTTCTCAAACTAGTTTGTTATGTCCTAACTGAACGTAAACATTGGAGGGGAGATCGGAATAATTGGATCCGTCCATATAGTGAGAGCAGGAAAAAAAAATATTATTTTAAAATGATTGAATAATAAAAAGATCAATGCATGCTTAGTTCACACTTGTATTCAATAATTTCTTACCTTTTAACCTACATTAGTCAACCCAGTATTACTTTTTGCAGCGATATGACCAATAAACTAGCAAAATCTTTACTGCTTTCTTTTTCTTTTCAGTCCTTATTTAAACTGTTTTAAACGCAAGCTAAACAAAAATACACAATAAACATGGCATGTAAAAACGTCGCTTGTCCATAAAAAAAGATTAAATGTCGTAAACAAGCCGGTGGGCTTAAGATAGCAAGCAAACCCAGGCACAGCTAACACATCAGCTAACAAGCCATTAGTTGCTAACGGGAAATATTAACATTTTATTGATTAGTATGCTATTGTTACGCGTATAACTTTGCTTCCCATGCGTTTCTGGTCACACGTGAACTACTGAAGCAGATAAATAAACAGAGTGAACGTTTACGAAGCTAGCAAACATGCTAACTGCGCCAGAGGACTTTTCCACCACTTCCACCATAACACAGGCTCGCTATATAGCTAAGATAAAATATAAAAGTGTTGTCATACTGAGTCCTTTTAGCGTTATCTGACCTGTTCGCCCCGAGTCCAGCACTCTCTCCGTCTATGTTCTCCAACATCGCTTTAGAAACTAAACACACTGCAGCTGAACGTCCTGTTGGTCAAGCACTTCCTCACACTTTCCTTCTAGGTCATTGACTGGATTTACTGGTCATTCAAATCTTTAATTAAAAAGTCATGGTATTTAAATGATTATTTATCACAATCATTAATAATCACTCACTCAATTAGAAGCACATCATGTGACATTTTTACGTTTTTACACTGTCACTAGCTTATTTTTCTGCTAAAGTGATCACAGCTAATATGATAACATTCTGTAATGTAAATTACATTTTACACGTTTTGATAAGATCCCACTTGTATTGAACTTGTATGTCCTCTGAGGGATTTTATGTAGGCTATCCTTCAATTAAATATTTCAGTTTGACTGGAAATAACACACAAATACAAATATGGTAACACTTTATTTCGATGGTCCACTTTAGACATTCTATTAACAGTAAGTAACTTTGCAACTACATGTCAACTAGCAGTTAGTAGAGTATCAGTAGACTGTCTGCTTAATATCTTCTAACACTTTCTTTGTCAACATTCTACTAACCCTAAACCTACCCTAACAGTCTACTCTGAGAGTTAGTAGACATGTAGTTGCAAATTAATGAGAATTAGTTGACATGTAGTTACAAAGTTACATATAGTTAATAGAATGTCTAAAGTGGACTATCGAAATAAAGTGTAACCACAAATATTGTTCAAAAGTAGTAGTAGTAACTTGCTTTTTTAGTTTTCTCCACACACATCTGTCATTTCATCTCAAGCAGTTCACTCACTGACATTACTGTCTCCTTGGTAAATAAATAAATAAATTAACTTAATATTAAACCTCATTAGGTCCAAAATCGTTGGCCATTGAGGGGAAATAATGCAACAGCTGGTTGCATTTTTAACATTTTAAATAATTTGTACACAATAAATATTTTTTCTAATGTACATTTTAATATTATAAGATTAAAAGTCACAATATGATGAAGGATTAATACGATCCTAAAAAGTCACAGCCATTTCCAAAATCAATATGAATTTTTATGCTTTTTTCTGAAATAACCGGCTACGGCCATTTAAAAAAAAAATGTCTCTTTAAAAAAAAAAAAAAAATCATATTCAATGATGACATGACGGTAAAAAAAAAATTAAATCTTTGAAATTCATTGATTTAAATAAATGGGAACCCTGGAAGCCAACATGCCTCCAATCGGAATTCAGCCTGATTTGTTTCAGAACAGTTCCTGAATCAGTTTAAGTCATTTCCATTGTTTATGAAAATGCAGACACTCTTTTAAGGCAGGAAATTTAAAACATTTTATTTTGTAATACAACCTCAAAAACTATTGTGGCTGTTATAAGAACCGAAAAATCAATGAGTAAGATATATCACAATGGTAACACACTCTAATGCAGTCCTGTCAAAGGAACAAACAGGAACCCAGAAGTCCAGAACTAAAGACTGTCCGTCTAATTGTCATCATGGAAGCAATATTCACAATTTAGGACAGGCGCCTCATGCCTCAGATCTTCATAGTGGCTCATGAAGTCAATGAGATGGCTAGAAGAGCTTGAACATGGAATGGATCTGTGGGAGAAAAGGAGAATTTTGTTTTCAGCCTATGAAAAGTGCAGCATTACAAATCTTTTCTAGTATAACATGTTCATTTGTGTATTTGTAATCACATTGCAAACCCAATGCAATACTAGGAAGAGGTTTTCAGAGCTTACTCTGCTGGGTAGAACTGCTGTCCAGTCATGTGGAGGTCTGCAGAGAAGATACATTGAGGAGCAGAGAGAGGACATTGATCTGTGCTGTTAAAACCTTGTTGCATCTCCATGGCCTGGTTAATGTTGGCTGACAAAAGCATTGTGATGTTTTTAGCATGAGAAGTAATTTGGCTTCATATCATGTTTAACCACCCAGCCCAGAATATTATTATTAACTAACATTAACCAGTGAATTCAACTCTTGGAGGGTTTTAAAGATCAATAGTATACCTGCGAGCTAGCTAAATTACTTTTTTATCATAATACAAATGCTCTACAGTGAATGGAATTACGTCATTACTTGTGATGTCAAAATGCAGTGGAAAAGGTCTAAAATATAATCTTGCAAAATGACTGCATTTGATTATCAACAAAAAGAACACTTCTGTTTTTATGTGTATACAATGCGTATACACTGCTGATGATGACATTTACTGTACTCTACTGTACACATAAAAACCAAAGCATACTTAGGGCTTAAGTGTCTCGCCTAACCTCATACTTTGCTTTCTTAAAGGGGTCATATGATGCGATTTCAATTTTTCCTTTCTCTTTGGAGTGTTACAAGCTCTTGGTGCATAAAGAAGATCTGTAAAGTTGCAAAGACTAAAGTCTAAAATCCAAAGAGATATTCTTTATAAAAGTTAAGAGTCAGCCACGCCTACCTAAAACGGCTCGTTCTAACACGCCCCCACATGTCTACATCACGATGTGGGAAGTTTTGCATAACGCCGCCCAAATGTTCACCCTTTAAAAGAAAATGCAGGATGAGTCGATTGTTTTTTTTTTTTTGTGGTAATCAGCGTTACGCAACAAATGTGTTCGACTGAGATTAATTTGTAATGAACCTGAAATATTCAAGGCATAAGCTATATAAATAAGTAGCAGAACCTGGAGAATTTAGACTGTTCTGCCCTCTCGCTGATGTTAGGGGCTCTGGGTAAGGGTTAGGTCTCTGTGCCCATGTCAGAATGAAGGGTGTGGAGATTTGGGTCGCAGGGACGACCGGTGGCCTTCTGGATGCGGAATGCTTCTTTTTCACTCTGCATGGCTGATAGACCCAATCTGTGTTGATGAGAATAAGACATTTAATAAAAAGTGCCTACCTGAGATTCTGCATATGCTCTTTAATGTCTTTCTCCATAGCTTACCTGGGTACTTCTCCATGTGTTGTGCCATGATTCTGCGAGCTTCTTCGTAGTATGGCTTCTTCTGCTCTTCAGACAGTTTGTGCCATTCTAACCCTAGCTGAACACTGATGTCGCAGTTGCTGGCATATGGGTTGGCCTTAGACAAGGCGGGTCGGTGGATCTTTGACCATAAGATGAAGGCATTCATGGGCCTTTTGATAGAAACTTTTTTGTTCTGAGAACTTGCCACCTCACTTTCTGCTCACAGAGACAATGAAACAAGGAAATGTCTTGTGTCATGTATATAAATATTGATATAGTTAAAAAAAAAAGTTCTTAGGAAGGAATGGAATTGTCACTGAATCAATCATTTTGCTTTTTGCTCTGGAGCTATCTTCACTATTTTGGTCTAATGAACCTTGAACCTTTTATTAATATGCAAATATACCATTTATCTTAATAGTTGTACTTTAAAATGTATATTTCAAATATAAAGTAGAAGCCTTTTTGCAGTTCTACTCCAGAACATAAAGCCTTCAAACCTACCTGCTCCAGAAGGCGGCTGAGTGAAGTTCAGACCTCGGGTATTGATCTGCACAGAAGCCTCGCTGATTGGCTCACGGTTTATTACAGACGCCGCGCTGATTGGCTGATGGGTTGCTATCGGAAAATAAGTCTCGCTGATTGGCTGATAGTTTATTTTTGGGAAAGGCGCCTCACTGGACAAATTGCAGTTAAATGACTGCGGCGTGTCTTTAACTGAGAAACCCTGAGAAATCGCGTTATCAGTGGTTAGCACCATTGAAGTTTGACCTGAGGAATAAAGTGGAAATGTAACCCAGTCGGCGTTGTCCTGTTTAACCCCAACATCTTCTGTTAATGACCTGTTGATCGAGTTAAAACCTTCATCTTGTGGATGATCTTGTCTGTGAGTTGTCAAGCTGTTAACTTCAGTTGGTTCACTGACTCGTTGAGCTTTGACAGCGGGGATCGTGACAGGAGGACCGGGTTTCTTCCAAATACAATTTTCTTCTGTTTTGGCACATTTTGGTACCGGTTCATCGTTTCGGAACCTCTTCTTAGCTCTCATTTTGGGGTGTTTATCCATTCGCTTGTCAGTATGTCGTAAGTTAACAGTAATGTTCGTGGAATGTTAAAAAATGACACTGCAAGCTCCAGCGTCCTTTAAAAAAACACAAACAAGCATCACGTGACCACGCGAATACAGAAAACACGGACGTAGAATACTTTTATTAAAAACGTGCATTCATAAAAGAATCCACATATTTATTTTAAAACGCTCTATTTCACTTGATACATAATTAGAAGGTTTTGATATCAATTCAATATCTAGTGGTACAAACGTGCACAATATATTTTCAGTGTATTTTCGTAACTCCTTGTAAATATTCACCTCTAAATTATAGGGTGATTTAGGTAATTTGGGACACTATTTTCCATTGAAATGACAATAAATGACTAATAAACCGGAATATTTCTATATACAATAACAATAAAAAATATTAGTGCTGTCATATATATATACATTTTAAAGGGGTCATATGATGCTGCTAAAAAGAACATTATTTTGTGCATTTGGTGTTGAAATGCACCAACAATACTACAGCGAGAATAAAAGTTATGCCTTCTTTCTTTGCGTGAACATTTGGGCGGTGTTATGCAAATCTTCCCACATAGTGATGTAGATATGTGGGGGTGTGTTAGAACGAGCCGTTTTAGGTAGGCGTGGCTGACTCTTAACTTTTATAAAGAATATCTCTTTGGATTTGAGACTTTAGTCTTTGCAACTTTACAGATCTTCTTTATGCACCAAGAGCTTGTAACACTCCAAAGAGAAAGGACAAATTGAAATCGCATCATATGACCCCTTTAATTAATGCATATAAGTTAAAAAAAAGTGTATAATAATTTATTCAGAGATCGCCATGAAAATAGCCTTCATGCTGGCATTGTGTTAAAAAGTGAATAAATAAATAAATAAAAAGTGTACAAGTTTGAAAACGAGCAAAGGCATTTCAAAACAGAAGCAGATTAGTGCTATGTGAATAAAATAAATACAATTGAAATCGAATCAAACAGTTTCAACAGTAGATGCCTGTTTAGTCATATTCACATACAAATAGGTTTTGCTGAGAAAAGTGTTGTCAGGCATAATTACATCCTTTTATTAGGTTTTGCATTTGGATATATTTAGACATGATCAAATACTACCTTTTGTCAAGGTGTAGATTATTTCTTTTTT
Source organism: Sinocyclocheilus anshuiensis (assembly GCF_001515605.1). Classification (NCBI taxonomy): domain Eukaryota; kingdom Metazoa; phylum Chordata; class Actinopteri; order Cypriniformes; family Cyprinidae; genus Sinocyclocheilus; species Sinocyclocheilus anshuiensis. Next base: position 4,895,494 of record NW_015551045.1, read on the forward strand.
TAAATGTTGTTGACTTTTCTGGCTCTAACCTGTAAACAGTTTGAAACACAGCTTCACTTCAACAATTTCAATAACTTGATCTCACTCTCTCTGAACATTTTTTTTTTCACAGATGTTACCAAAGCCCTTCGAATTAGAATAAATACAAATAACATCATAATATACAATATCAATAAAATCTAAATTAGAATATATATAACATTTTATCAGCCTTACATTTAGGGTCAAGTCAGGTTTGCCCCCTCCAAAATTTACCCCCTTAACTTTCTAAAGCCTGACATTTGAAATAATAATTAGAAACTAATCTGATGAATCTGTATTACTGTAAATTAGTCAGATTTTATAACAGTATAACAGACTGCTTACATAAAATGCATATACATATGAGTTGTCACTCTATATCTCCCAATAACTGTTATAAGATGAAATTTAATTGTGGGAGGCAAAACATATAATGCAATAAAATACAGTGATGACTGAGAGATGTACAAATAAATGTTCCTCAAAAGCCTGATCATATTTGATACGTTTTAACATGAGTTTTCAGAAAAATGGATAATCAGGTAAATTTAAGTTTAAGTTGAATCTTGAAATATTACTCTTGAAATCTCTGATCTTGAAATATTATTCTTAAGTTTACTAAAAATCTACTTAAATATTAGAATCTACTAAAATCTGAAAAGATTTTACAGCAGAAAGACATTTTCAAAATGATACTAAAAGGCCTTTTACTACTAAAAAAGTATGAACTATCAATCAAAAGGACAGAAGGCATGTAATGATTGTATGAAACAGTTTTTTCTCCCATTTTTGTACATGTTGATAATTTAGAGATAATTTAAAACAAGATACATTAGACTTACAATAGAGGGAGCCACAGGACAGGACATTAATGAATGCAGGCCATTTCCATTATTGCACAACTCATCCTCAAAAGTGGATCAAGTAGATTATTGAGATGCCAAGATACTTCAGATAAGTTGTCATAATACCAGATTCTCTACTGTAAAAATCAAAGCACATTATATTTTTATAAGCTTTTGATAAACATCTTCAAATAGATGAACTATTGAAATCACCTCTTCGAATTGTAGCACTACTAATTCTTTAAAAGAAATGACAGGTATTATCCATCTATGCATCTTAATTTTAAGTTTTAAGACAGAACCAAGAAACATACTTTTAGGAACAATATCAACTATTGACTAATGAGAACGCTAAAAGTCTAGACACCATTAAAGTCACAAAGGCAGCTTTTGATGAAATTGTTTAATGTCAAAGTTTCTCAGTACAATAAAATCAAAAACTGAAATCTGAAAAGAAACTAAATCAAAGAGGCGCTCGATTTCATGTTTCTCTTTACATTTGCATAAACTAAGAAGTGTTTACTCGATTCACACGTCTAGAACAATGTATATATATATGCACAGGATCTCTCTGTATAATGTTAAGTATTAAAATAAGAAACTAAACCACTATGGAATAAATCTAAATAGTAATAAAATAAAGATTTGGTCATTTTGAACATAATGCCTCAGTGCCTGATGGAGGGCCCCTTGTAAAGCAGCTTGTGAGAAAATGGACAAAACCAAATGTTAAAAGAAAGAAAAAAGTGACAAGTAAACTTCATTTGGGGTTCACAATGCCTTCATCGATTCCATAGCCATCCTGGACAAACATTTCATAAATTTAACACTGACCCGCAACAATGCTTGAAACTGTAAAATCGACACATGCAAGAAAAGGATATAACGGATATGACTGTTATTATGAGGCATTATAAATACCAATTCAAGTAGTTACTAGAAATGTGTAACACTACTCCTGCTACCGCCAAAGCACTGATTTGTGCGGCTTCAGATGACAAACTCAAGGGAAGAGACCCCTAGAAATCTTCACATTAAATGAACGTATGTAGCACTATCCCCATCCATATCATTCAAGAATGTAATGGCTTTCGCTTTTCACGCAACACATCCTCTCTAAGACAGTTTTGGATTCATCAAGTATGGTTAATAACCTTCACACACATTTGTGTTATTAAAAAGGTGGCCATTTCACAGGCAGGCACACTTCAAATTACGGTCAGGTAGCTTGCTACACAAAAGTACTCAAACTATATCTACAGATATAGTCTGTTTTTTTTTTTAAAAAGAAGAACAAAGTTGACCATATTCATCTAAATAACAGGTGCTGGAGTGATAACGGAATATAAGGAGTGACTGTATATCTGACAAACTGTAACGATTCAAACCGAAAACAAAAACATGAGTAAATATTAAGGACCTGTGGTAAACTGTTCTATCTTATACCGTCTGAGAAGTGAGTAAAATCATTTATTTTTTGCACACCAAGATATTTACAAATCAACCCTTTGAGGCCTTTAAATCACAGCATGAATAATGCAAATTATGAGGTAATTTCTGAAATCAGTCGTATTTGAAAAGTGAACAGGGCCGTGATGAAAAAAAAAAAAAAAAGTGTCTGATGTTTCTGTTGTGAGAGAAAAATGTACCAAACTGCACACAGTCATCATTTTTCTTTAAAAGTATATAATATGCTTTGCACCATTTACAAAAAAATCCACCCTTTGATTATCAACCCCACATGAAAGAAAAGCAGATTCTTGTGTGTGTGTGTGTCTCTCTGTATCTGTTAACGAATAAGGACAAATGATTGAAGAGTCATGACACCGGCTAGTTTTGTCAGTTTTGTCCATTTTACTGGATGCAGGCTTCTTCTATTGAGGTGTATTTGGACCGTTAACCCTCTTGGAGTGATTCACCCTTCATTTCCCAAAGTTGCCAAAGTTTGCAAAGGCATCTTGTTTAGGTTGCACCATGGCGGGGTTCATGCCCTGGCCAATCCCCATGCTGGGCGTGCCCAGGGCACCTTGCAGGCCTATTCCAGCGGGCATCATATTCATGCCCACGAGTCCTTGATTGATAGGCATTCCTCCGATACCCACAGAGCCCATTCCCATGGTGCCCGTCGCCATAGTAGGAGGCATTCCCATGCCCATGGTCCCCCCCGCCATCATGGGGTTCACTCCCGGTCTGGGAGCGGCCGCCGAGGGCTGGGCATTCAGTGTCATTCCGGCGAAATTCTGGGCGACCGTGTTCAGTGGTGGCTGGACACCTAAATGAGAAATATATTATAATTACAATATGAATAAACAATACATGCAATTGCTTATGACTGTGGATTACCTCAAAGAACAAACTTTTATCAACTCAAGGCAGGACAATCTGATCTGAATCATGAAGATCATTGTCAGAGTAGAAGTACAGGTGCATCTCAATAAATTAGAATGTCGTGGAAAAGTTCATTTATTTCAATAATTCAACTCAAATTGTGAAACTTGTGTATTAAATAAATTCAATGCACACAGACTGAAGTAGTTTAAGTCTTTGGTTCTTTTAATTGTGATGATTTTGGCTCACATTTAACAAAAACCCACCAATTCACTATCTCAACAAATTAGAATACTTCATAAGACCAATAAAAAAACATTTTTAGTGAATTGTTGGCCTTCTGGAAAGTATGTTCATTTACTGTACATGTACTCAATACTTGGTAGGGGCTCCTTTTGCTTTAATTACTGCCTCAATTCGGCGTGGCATGGAGGTGATCAGTTTGTGGCACTGCTGAGGTGGTATGGAAGCCCAGGTTTCTTTGACAGTGGCCGTCAGCTCATCTGCATTTTTTGGTCTCTTGTTTCTCATTTTCCTCTTGACAATACCCCATAGATTCTCTACCAAGAATCTATGGGGTATTTCCACCCTTCCTCCAGACTCTAGGACTCTTGGTTTCCAAATGAAATACAAAACTTGCTCTCATCTGAAAAGAGGACTTTGGACCACTGGGCAACAGTCCAGTTCTTCTTCTCCTTAGCCCAGGTAAGATGCCTCTGACATTGTCTGTGGTTCAGGAGTGGCTTAACAAGAGGAATACGACAACTGTAGCCAAATTCCTTGACACGTCTGTGTGTGGTGGCTCTTGATG
>NW_015551045.1:4899970-4904686 GCF_001515605.1 Sinocyclocheilus anshuiensis
CAAAATCATCACAATTAAAAGAACCAAAGACTTAAACTACTTCAGTCTGTGTGCACTGAATTTATTTAATACACGAGTTTCACAATTTGAGTTGAATTACTGAAATAAATTAACTTTTCCACGACATTCTAATTTATTGAGATGCACCTGTAGATAGTTTGTTTGGGATCTCTAACCTTGCTGCATCATGGTGTTGAGTGTGGGCTGTGTGGGTTTGGAAGGGTTCAGGCCTGCAGACAGGAAATCCAGGCTGATGTTCACGCTTGGGTCTGACCAGGTGGCAGGCATTGATACCTTCCCACCTGACTTTTGTAGTCCCATCTGCTGAGGCAATAACGGGCCGCCTATTGTCTGACAAGGAAGAGGAAATTACGGTAAATGATATCTTATAATTACAACAAAATATACCCTATTAAACTCATACTAATTTCAAATTACAGCACAATTTTTAAAATGATAATATGATGATTCGCAATAATAGAATACTGAACAATACACCGACTGTACTGCATCACTTTTTAATTTTAATATTTTAGGCGACTCATACTTTTCATAAAACAAAGTTGGTTGACTTATAATGCCACTCATAATAGGACAAAGCTCGATTAACAACATGTATCCATTTAATTCAACCCATATATGAACTCCAAACTGATTCACCGTGTTATATTCTGTTCCTGACCTGCCAACCATGGGAATATATTTTGAGTGCACTACTTCATTTTCCGACTTATCGCCACATTCACACCATTTACACGAAACTCATTCCATATAACTACAACAACAATAATTATTATTTTATCTACAGAATAAAATTCTGTATCATCTTCTAATAAATATTCTATAATCTTTTGTATTTTCTTCTGAATTGAACGGGTTATCAAAAACGAATAAATGTAGAAAAAGTTTGAGATGTGGATGCTGCAGGCAAAAGTGGAGACAGATAAACTTGAATTGAGGGGCAGGTTTAAGTAGACTAAGGCCACATATACACTGCAGCCAAATTCACCTTTTAGTGCTTAATCATGTTCTGTACCCACACAGTTCAGCAGTTTACAGGAGTAACAACCACATTCTATAACCAAATTAACTCTGAATTACCTGAAAAATTCAGGTAGTGACAACCGCATTTGCAAAAACAAAAAAAAAAGTATCAGAATTGTCTCCTCTTATGAGTGGTACAAGTAATGACAGGGAACAAGGAACGTCTTAACTCATTAGTGTTGCCAGATCTTGCTAGAAAAAGCAAATAAGAACAAGACAATAATAAACTTAAATTCAAAAGCGGTCTTAAAAAAAGCCAAAATAGCGCAACCGGCCTATTTTATTAATTGTGTATCATTTAAGTCCAAAGATGCTTTAAAAGCATCACTTAAAACAAGTGAACATGGCAACACTTCATGAACGCGCTCTTCGAAGCAGCCTTCCAAAACACAGAACACTGCTGTTCTAAATTTAAATGCAGATATCACTCCTGAAACTTTGAGGCGTGTGTCTCACCTAAATGCTTGGAGTCCTGCATACGTCATCAGCCAGAAATCTGCCATTTCTCAGGAAGCTCCAGCTACATCATTGTGATTGAACATTGCGTGGTCCAAAAAAATATTTTCTTTTTTTGTTGACAATAGTGCAGGTGCACAAATCACACCTACTTTGAGGAAGGTGTGAAAAATGCATGCACGTTGGCGAATCTGCTGTTCTGGGAAACCTTTCTGACGAACCGAACCCACGTTTACCTGTGATCTGGACAGAGGCGTGGTTGCGTTCTGCGGGCACATGTTGAAGGTCATGCTTTGGGATGCGCTGAGGCTGCTGTTGTTGGGGGTCATCAGGTCAAAGAGGTCAGCGGAAGGCGGGTGGGTGGATGTGGGCACTTCACTGAACAGATCTGGGATGGCAGACGGAGCAGTGACAGCAGGAGGACTGGTGGAGGAGAAGGCGTTCCAGTCACCAAACTCACCGTTACCAGTAGACCGTGAACCTGAGGAGATTAAATAAATTAGAACCATTATATAAACAAAAAAAAAACAAAAAAAGAGACGTATACGTAACACCGTTCAAACATTTGGGTCAGTGAGATTTTTTCCCAAGGGAATTAATACTTTTGTTCAGTAAGGATGCATTAAATTGATCAAAAGTGACAAGACTTTAACATCGTTACAAACAAAACAAAAAAATCAAAATTTTCAAATAAACACTGTTCTCTATGGAAGCCCATTTCTGCCACTGAATAAAAAATTAAAAAGATCACTGCAACTTTTTATCTAACAGTTTTGACATTTTTCTTGCAATTCCGACGTTCTTTTCTCAGAATTGCATTATACAAACTCGTATTGCAAGATATAAGTTCATAATTGCATGATATAAAGTTTACTTTACTTTTACTTTTAAAAGTAAAAAGTATAAAGTACACAAGTACTTTATACTTTTATAAAAGTATAAAGTTTAACTTTATAAAGTTGCAATTGCATGTTATAAAGTGAGAATTGTACGATATAAATCGCAATTAAGAAAATAGTATTTTTTAACTCGCAATTGTTTATATCTCACAATTCTAAAAAAAAAATCATCAGAATTGTGATTAAAATGGTCAATTGCAAGTTATAAACTCACAGTTACAAAAACAAAAATTCAGAATTGTGAGCATTTCTGACTTGATAACTAGAAATTTCGATTTTATCACACAATTCTGAGGGGGAAAAAAAGTCAAGAACTGCAAGATGTAAAGTCTCAATTACCGTTTTTTTTTTTTCTTCATAAATTCATCAAAGAATTAAAATAAAATATTAAGCACCACAGCAATTTTCAACTGTGATGATGATAAAAATGTGTGTTGAGCAGCAAATCAGCATATTATAATTAGGATCATGTGATACTGAAGCCTGGAGTAATGATTCTGAAAATTCAGATTTGCCACTACAGGAAAAATGTAATAATGTATACAGAAAACAGTTCTTTTAATTTGTAATGTTTTTACAATATTTTTTACTGAATGTTTGATCAAATAAATGCAGCCGTGGTTAGCATACGAGTGACCATTTTACAACCTGAACTAACAAAATGTTAAATTTGATATCATAGTGAGGGATCCCTGCGGGCCTTAATTTTTTTCTCTTGTATGTTTATGCATATTGGTTGCACCACATGGCATTTATAAATTTCCAAGGTTTGACTGGGGAAAACCTTAAGCTGAATAATCTTTTCCAATTGTTCCCATCATTAAAGGAACACTCCACTATTTTTGAAAATAGGCTAATTTTCCAACTCCCCTAGAGTTAAACAGTTGAGTTTTACAGTTTTCGAATCCATTCAGCCGATCTCCGGGTCTGGCGGTAGCACTTTTAGCTGTAGCTTAGCATAGATAATTGAATCTGATTAGACCATTAGCATCTCGCTCAAAAATGACCAAAGAAAATGATATTTTTCCTATTTAAAACTTGACTCTTTTGTCGTTACATTGTGTACTAAGACCGACGGAAAATGAAAAGTTGCGATTTTCTAGGCTGATATGGCTTGGAACTATACTCTCATTCCGGCATTATAATCAAGGAACTTTGCTGCCGTACCATGGGTGCAGCAGGTGCAATGATATTGATATTGATGATATGATTGGCTGAATGGATTCGAAAACGGTAAAACTCAACTGTTTAACTCTAGGGGAGTTGGAAAATGAGCCTATTTTCAAAAATAGTGGAGTGTTCCTTTAAATCCTATTTGAACTCTTAAATACATAAATTTAAATACATAAATTTGTATTTATGCTTACATACACGTTTATTATTGATTTGTGTTAATTCTCCTACTGACAAGGTTATTGGTTGACTGTTGTGTGGCTGTTCTTGAGGACTTCTAACTGTACACACACACTGCTCTTAAGGAGTGCGTCTCTGTCAGGGGAGATGGGGCATGGATGATGGGAGCTGACGTGTGTCTGAGCTCATAACACTCAGCAGGTAGCAGCTCCATCTGGACCCCTCAGTCACTCATCAATATTTCACTGTGTCGTGTGTTGCTACTCCAATCATATTTCAGACAAGCCAACAGAATTGTCATCCTCCTGCCCACCTGCAAAGTGCAACTCGCTCTACACTGAACCGAGGCCAAGGGAGGGAAGAGGATGATGGGAAAAGTCAATGCAAGCACGCCCATTTTTCTCTGTAAAGTGGAATAAGTGTCGAATAGCTGTGATAACGTTCTAAATGCTGCTAGGACAAACTCTGCAGATGCTACGTCTAAAATTATTCTCCACACCACAAAATGAGAAAAAAAATTGGCGAATAAATAATCATATCAATTGGACACAGACATCAACTAAAGAAAAGCTTAATAACTGCAGCACTTCTGTAGGGCCCTATGAAATCAGTTTTATTTATTTATTTTTTATTCCTCAAATTGTGTTTTTTATTACATTTACATTTTAGTATTCAAAAAGCATGCATAACCAACTGTGAAAATGAAACTTATACAATTTATTACAAGTTTAACAAAAATTACATTTTTAGAGCCCAATTAAATCTATTTTAATTTTTCCCAAATTTCATTTTATTTTCCCAAATTCTGTTTTTTTGGATTTTGTTTTAATTGTTTTATTAAACTTAACAATCAAAGCATGTCTAATCAACCGAATGAATACAACTAACAATTCAATGATATATATATATATATATATATATATATATATATATATATACATACCTGTTATTTTTTTTTTTATGT
>NW_015551045.1:4905316-4924662 GCF_001515605.1 Sinocyclocheilus anshuiensis
TAGACTGAAATGTTTCATCTTTTAAAAAAAAAATTCTGTGTTGTCTGTTTGAATTTTTCTGGATTTAGAATTTAACACGAATTTATTATCAAAAATGGTGGTAACCAAATTAAGGCATAAAATATTAACAACGGAATTTAACTTATAAAATAGAATTAAATTAAACAATTACTCTTATTTTTATAGCGCAAACAGTGCATTGCTAAAATGAAAACATGGAAGAAAAATTTATTTTATTTCTTAAAAAAATGTAAAAAGTCAAAAAAAAATTGAAAGTTAATTTTAATTATTATTATTAATACTGCTTTGAGAAATTAATTATACTGTACAATAGTAATAAAAAGTACCTGTGTCAAAATTTCAAATTAAACCAAACTATTTAATGTGTTGTTGTGAAGACCTTTGAGTTTCTTTGTGCATCTGATAATAGTTGTATCAAATCAAATGGTGAAAAGCTCATGAAGTGACTCTCAGAGCAGCTCTGGAGATGAAGTTTGTATCATGTCCTCATATAGTGAGAAGGCAGACACTAAACCATGAGCGTCACACGTGCTTGAGTAGTGCGTAGTAGTAGACAAAACTGCACCATTAATTCACACAGACACACAGAACATGCAGACTTTATATTTAAATAGGAAAACAACTTTTACTTGAAATGAAACATTTACCATCAGAGTTTTTATTATTATTATTATTACTCTAGAACTGTTTCTCCAAAACATTTTTTCCCTGATATCAAGAGAACTGAAGATATGGGTTTAAAACCCTTGAATTAGGAAAATGCTTCACTGACAGGTGATATTACATGTACTTGTGGTAATGCTTTACCATGAAAAATGCAGAGTGAGACATTTACAGTTTGCAAGATATTGTCAGATGAGGTAAAAACATAGTTTTGGCACATGTGCAGGTGGTTTACACATACCAGCAGCTGACGGGAGACTGACAGAGGCAGCAGGTGAGGAGAAGTCGGCAAAGTCACCAATCAGATCTGAGTTTCCACCTGCAAAACATTAAGATGAGACATACAGTGGGTACGGAAAGTATTCAGACCCCCTTCAATTTTTCACTCTTTGTTATATTGCATTAGAATGCAACTATACATAGCTTACAATACAAGTAAAAAAATCTGGGGTAGGAAAGGTTTTTAATGGATCAATTATTCACCCTTGCTGAAAAGAAAATTCACACCAGAAAAACAAAAATCTTTGTTTTATATCCAAAATTATAATCTTTTTTTTTTCTACTGTGACGACAACAAAGTAGGACCAACTGATCTGGATGCGTAACTAAAATTCAGATGCACAGACAAACACACGTGTCCATCCACAGACACACAATTAGGCTGTCAGAACCTGGGTGCAACAGCTCTGGACCTCCTGACTGATGCGAGCGGACACAGCACAGCTGTTGGGCTGCTGACAGGATACGGAGGGACAGCAGCATCTGTGCACCCATCTCCTATTCGTTCTTTCTTTCTCTCTCTCTCTCTCTCTCTCTCGCTCTCTCTCTCTCTCTCACACACCACTCACACCCATCTGGGGCACTTATATGTCTCTAAAGATCTTCCATGAGTATGGCTTTAAAAGCTACATCAACTTTCAGGAAAAAGTTTCTGTCTGAGTCCCTGCATCCCGGACGAGCCCCCAAATTCTGTTACGTTCCCAGTTAGTCTAGGGTTAGAGGAACAGGTAACAGAATAAAAAGGAGATGTGTGGAGGCAGCAAGGTTCAATTCCCAACCCCAGAGCTTTAACAAAGGCCAAGAATCATCTCAATATCAAAACAAGTTCTTTTATTTTACAGATATGGGAGGATGTCAAAACTTCAAGAGGGGGCAAGGCCAAAATAACAAACATAAACCCTCTAACTATTTGGGAGAAACTAACTAAGCTAGAACAAAGAAAAGAAAACAAAAATACAATAGAAATAAACTACCTCCCTTTAAATTTAAACACCGTGATAATACCGTATACCGTGATAAAAGCATTAGCAATTAATCGCAACATGAAAATTTGATACCGGCATATCCCTAGCTCCAACCACATTGAGCTGTGGTGTCCATACAGGAGGTGTGGGGGTTCGAACTGGTTTGTGAGTAGTGTTCAAACCCTAAGTATAAGCAATAGTAACAGTGATGCTCAGCAAAAAAAGTACTCGTTGAAATGTGGAAAATGCTGCTGATGGGGTCTTACCTGACGACACTGGTTGACCAGAGCCAGAGTCCACCATCAACAGATCTGCAAGCCCTGTGCTGGATGACTGACTCACCGATGTCTGAAAAGAGAATGAAGAATGTCACATTTCACTTCTACCACATGAAGGCAGCACAGGCTTCCTTTTGCAACCCTAATCACTTCATAGAGAGGCCTGTAGAGGTGCACTCAGGTGTTTTTGTTTAGAATGTGCAGGATCTTTTTTTAATTGCAGTGACTTTGCCTTAACACATTTTGCAGGTTCTATGTAAAAATGTATATGAACTGCTTCATTTATATCTTATTATTATTATTATACAATAAATTAATTTATGATGGGAATGATGGGAAAGGATACATGCTTAAAATTATTACAATTAATTCTTATTTGTGACCCTGGACCACAAAACCAGTCATACAGGTCATTTTTTGAAATTGGGATTTATACATCATCTGAAAGCTGAATAAATAAGCTTTCCATTGATGTATGGTTTGTTAGGATAGGATCATATTTGGCCGAGATACAACTATCTGAAAATCTTGAAACTGAGGGTGCAAAAAAAAAAAAAATCTAAATATTGAGAAAATCACCTTTTAAAGTTGTCTAAATTAAGTCCTTAGCAATGCATATTACTAATCAAAATTAAGTTTTGATATATTTACGGTAGGAAACTTACAAAATATCTTCATGGAACATGATCTTTACTTAATGTCCTAATGATTTTTGGCATAAAAAAAAAACGATAATTTTAACCCATACAATGTATTTTTGGCTATTGCTACAACCATACCTGTGCGATTTATGACTGGTTTATAAATTCTGTGTAAACACGTCGTCATTTTTTCTATGTAAAAATAGATTTCAATTGCTTGATTTATAGATTTTATTATTGTTATTACTATTATTATTATGATAAATGCAAATGAATATTTATAAAGTATATAACTAAAATATATCACCAATATATTATAAATGATTCAAATGATGGGAAATGATTCATGCTTAAAATTACTGAAATTAAATTAATGCTTTTTCACAATATTTCAAATTCTTTTTCTTCTCCTTCTATCATCATTATCATCACGGTTATTATTATTTGTTACACAGCATATTAAATGATTAAAATGATGGCCAATGATACATTCTTAAAATGATTAAAATTAAATGAATTCCCATTTCACAATAGTTAAACATTTTATATATTTATTTATGTATTCATTTATGTTAAATACGTTGAAGCTACAATTAGATAGTGGAACTGACATTACTGCAGTTATTGGTCAATTACAATCGCCAAATGGGCAAATATTAACCTGGATATTTCAGCACCGCAGCCATCCATTTAATAATGCACCATTTACAGCAGGATGAATTTGGATGAAGGCAGTATTTTACCTGGTTGTTGTCAGCATCTGGACTGCTTTTGCTGCCAGTGTAATGAGCGGCTGCGCCCAGGTCGACCGTTTTGGACGGGACTCCGCCGCGTTTGCGTGTAGAGTTGGTGGTGGAGGTGATTGCATCTGTGGTCTCTGTGATCTGGACGTTCTTGGTTGTTACGGTCTCCTCATCATCCTTAAACTCCGACTTTGCAGGACGACCGTTCTGTGAAACTCTGTCCTCCTCATTGTCACTGCAGGAAGAGGCAACAGTAAGACAAAAAAATAGTACAGTAGCTACCGCTACTTCAGTTTCATAGCTTTTCATTCTATGGCGACTGAAAACTCAGTCATGTACCTGATACGATCTGGCGAGTCATCCCTCTCCTTCTTGCGGAATTTGTTGATGGTGTCATCAATGGTGCTTCCAATTTTGTCACTTATCTCCCCAAGTTTTTCACTGAATGGGAAGCTGCTCTTGTTTTTGTCCCAGTCCTCGTCCCATTTGCTTTTAGATTCGGGGTCAAACTGTTCTCCCGCTGAAAATGTGGATACAGAATTAGTTAGGTGCTTAATTTGTTTCAGATATTTAAAGCTTCAGATTGAAATTCATGAAAGGCCTGTTCACACCGGGGAAGATAACTATAAAGTTGTATTAATTGTTCTAATTCTATGAGAATAGCAAGGTCCAACTATAATAACAACGGCACTTTCAAAACGATTTTTCCAGCTGATGAATGATAAAAACATTGACAGTCAATTAAAATCCATTCTGCTTCAAAAAGCTTGAGCACTTAAAGCAGTAGACGACACAACTGCAGCATGCTTCTATTATTGTGTGCAGGTGTGGGAGCTAATGTAGTTATCTTTATAGTTATCATTCTTGGTGTGAATGGATCATTGTAAGTTAGATATGTATTGCCTAAAGACAAAGCATTAACTGCAGCACATGAAGATATTTAGGATATTTAAGTATATTTAACTTTTTTTTAATTGCCTCAAATGTGACAAAACTGAATTTAAGACATTTTTTGCCTGCTTGATGAACTTGCACGCAAATGCACTTCAAACTTTGAAAAGCATGGAAAATACACCTGACTAAAAACTCAACAAACTTAAAGTATAACTTAAAATCCAATTTTTCTTATCTTTCTCCATCAAAACAAATCCATCATTGGCATGCCATCATTAATTGGCAATTTGAAAGTGTAGTATAGCTAATAAAGGGAGAAATCTGAGCAGCAAATCAAAGCAGAAACCAAGCACAATCTTTTGACTTTGCACACAAGTAACATCCCTAATGGCATGACAAGGGACGTGGCATCTTGACTTGATTAGGCAGCTCTAAGAGAAAACATGTAATACAAAAAGCAGAGATCTCATTATTTCTTCTAACCTGATCATAAACATCACCAAATGATGCAGTGAGCAAAGTTGAAAAAGTGATAGCCCAGAAATCAAAACAGCTCTAATCAAAAGATCAGTCGTGGGAAGAAGGGAGTCCAGGGGGAATTTTCCTCACTATGCGAAAAAACTTCAGAGGGCCTAAAACAAATCCCTGTGGGACGTCTACAGTATACAGACAAAGCAGCTCACTTTTGGGGTCAATCACAGTTTCAAGAGATGAAAATAATGCCTCAAAATGACCTGTGACCAAAGGGAATTTCTTGGTGTATTTGATTACAAATTAACCCACTGGAACAATCACCACAACATCACAATACAATTAGGAAATAATAATAAAAAAGCACCTGACAGAAAGGACTATTATATGAACTCCTCCGGACAGCATCACCTATCTCTCTCTGTCTTTTCATTGGTTAACATCCAATTTCCACATAACATGCTTTACTGTCTCAGAATTGTTTGCTTGGGAAATATTAGTATACTGATATTAATTTAGAGCAGATTATTTTGGCATGCATTTGCACCAAGTATACTGGTGTAAGAAGTTGTCAGACTGTTAAGACATGAATGATGCAGGCATAACCAGTTTGGCAGACATATCTTTTTGCCCATATTCCAGGAATGCCGCAAATGACATTTATCACGTTTTTTTTAGGTTTGCACGAGTTTGGGGCACAACAATCTGTATCAAACAGCAAAATGTCTGTGAAATGTCTGTGAAACCTGTTTGGAAAATGTCTGATAAACAGTCGCCGTTCCATTTAGTGGCACTAGTGGTTACAGAAATCATCCACTTTCAAATTTAGAAATACTCAAATTTGCTACATTTGATCACTTACAGTTACTCTGTTTGAAGCCTCCCATGCTGTCAGAAGATACTCCAATGTATTTGTCTTTATTCTTCTTGGCTTTCTTCCTCTCCTCACGTAACCGGTCATCATCCTGAACAAACTCTACCATTTCTTTCACCTTCTGCCGTACGTTAATGCCCTGGTCCTTACCATTTTCATCTAGCAAAATAGAAAAGAGAATGTCAAGTCATAAGGAACTGTTTGGCCCATTTAATCTGGTTTCTACAAACCTCCATTGGATACAGAAAGAAAAAAAAACATAAAATGCTGGAATGTGACCCCACACAAAAAGTTCAGTAGTTAAAATTTTATCAGATAAGATGATGCCGTAGTCAACTTTTCTCTGTTGGTAATGCCAGAACTTTGCTATTGATTTACTGCATGGATGTAGTAAATGATTTCTCCTAATTAAATATTTATTGAACACAAATTCAGAAACACACTGGTGTGAAGGCAAATCTTTTGGGTTGAATACCGAAATGAAGCCAAAGCTACTATTGTGCTAATGTTCATGAATTGTCTAAGATGACTGAAAATGTGTGTAAAATGATGAAAATTTAAACAGAATCTCTTTTGAAAACCCACAGATTCTTTGAAACATATTTAGAACAAGGCACAGAGCTTTAAATAGCTACAAAAAGGAAACAGACACCAACACCTCTAGCACTGACTATGAAGTTGTCATTTTTGTTCCTGCTCTATCCTACACTTATCACACAAATGTAGCTTAAAAATATAGTGCCTTCAGAAAGAATTTACCACTTTTATTTTAAACACTTTTTGTTACATCTCCAAATTTTAACAAACAAAAACTTGTTTCTCCATAATGAAATATTAACATTTCTCTTGTACACATAAGCTTTTCAGGTCTTCCTGTCAGAGAGCAACCCAAGAGCATGAGGCTATGTCCAGTATGTTTGACACCTGGGAAAGTGTTACTTGGGTATATTTGAGTTTTGATAAACAAATCAATGTTTTGGCCAAAAAGCACAAATTTAATTTCTTCACATCACACTCTGCAACAGTATCAAATACTTGTTTGCTCATATTTGCTGTTTTGCACACTGCTTGAACAAAGATTTTTAAAAGCTTTTAACCTTTTCAGGCTAAACTTACCTACAAAATGATAATTTTCCAAAGAGCGCAGGTCGTAGATATGTTCTCTGGTGCTGGTGACCACCCGCTCTGACCCGTTTCTGATGAGGTACGCTAATAGTAATAAGGCCTGCACACATGAAACAAAACAAACACAGCTACAAGAGTTTAATGCAGGATTCTGGGTAAATACATAAACTCTTTAATACACTGAAGCTACAGCACATAGATAATAACCTTAATTATTCCGTCACACTCAGATAACTGGGCTCAGCCGAACTATTTAAAATTTTTAAGCACATTTAGAACCACACATTACTTTGTGTGAAGACATGAACGAAAATGGACTACTTGCACAACTACTTCCGCGCTCTACTTATTACAGCTCGGGAGTTTCCGGTCAGTGCACCTACATACAGACCGATTAAGAATGCAGATTATTACTAAGTTGTAGGGGTTGCAATTTTTTAAAAAACAATTAATCATATTCTCTGCATTAACATAAATTATCTTCAACCTGCTGAAATGTTCCTATAAATATATTTACCTTCCAAACCGGCATTCTGAATAATAAATATATTTCCCCACTGCCGAGGTCCACCGGTTGTCTTCTCATTAACAGTATTCTTCTCATACTGATTACATTTCATTCCTGTTAAATTTACAGTTTGACTGATAAACACAGTTACGAAAATTAACGCTACAGTCCATAAGTTTTGCCTCTTTGTCGCCATCTCTGTTTGAAAACCTGGAATTGCAGCTGTGTGCAGAATTATCTAGCTTGCGTGGGTTGTGAGTCGGCACGCGGGCTAAAGGCGATAGTTTTGAACACTGGCTGGTTATGTACTTGCTCAAATATTGATTTCGGATCATTTTTAACCAAAAAAGTTTACGGACTGCAGCTTTAACCATGGTTTTACTATGGTAAAAGTGTAGTAACCGGTTTTTACCGTTATTATTCTTTTTGCAGATTACCATTTGTATAACCACAATTTTACTACAAATACCATGGTTAAACTATGGTTAGTTTAGCAAAACTCGGGTTAATTTGTGGTTACTATGGTTTACTACAATTTTTTGGTTTTATTTGTTGTAAAACCATGATTAAACTTTTTTCCCCTGTGTCATTCCATTGTATTACACAACTTAATTTCTGAAATTATTTATTTTGTTTTATTTGTATGTATGGATTACTTGGGCTGTTATACACATCTGGTGAAAATTTCATGTCAACAGCATCTTTAGAAATACATTTACTGAGAAAAATGGTGACGCGTTCAATACTTATTTTACCCGCTGTATATAGGCACGGCCAATCAATTGGCAAATATCTGGACTTTGACTAAACATTTTGTAAATGAAGCGTACACTTATTTCAGCAATTGTCTCATTTGAAGGTGAAAATATGATGCAAGATGAGCAGTGCACTGTACCTTGTAAACTCTTCTCCAATTCTTCTTGTTGTCTTTCAGCATTCTAGTCCAAAGCATGTTCATAACTTCAGGGAACTGCTCGTACATAAATGTGGATCTGCAGTAAGGTAGATTAGTCACATTATGTACAATGACTTTATACTAAACGGATAAAGTTTTTAAACCTTGTATTATGTTAATTGATAAGGTATAACGCTTTAGGAATGTATTAACAATCAGAACACAAAAACTACTTCCAATAGGAATATAAGGTTTTGTAACCAGTTGTATAATATGGCATGTTTTTCAACCTGTCAAAAACCAGGAATTAATACCACTGTCAAACTAATCAGCTTTAAAGATATTTGTATATTTTCCCAAAATTTGTAGTCTTTTTTTTTAATGATATTATTGGTTATTTTTGTGTTTCTTATGAAAAATGTGTTGGTAGTACTAACACAGGGTTTCTCTATCAGGGTTTAGCATATTAAAATACTGCCTAACCCTGATTGTTTACAGTAATTTAACACAAGACACTAAATTCATGTAAAAAAAAAAAAACGACATGAGGATGTAATGACTAAACTTTCAGATGATCTCAAGTCTAAGGCATTATGCAAAGCAACTGAAATCATCAGCTATCAATGATGAGATAATTCTGAAGTAATTGCCCTACACAAATATTCTGCGGTAGTTGAGAGTAGAGTCAGTGAATGCCTGAAGACTGAAAGGGAGCACGTAGTCCTTTTACCACCCAGCAGGCTGAGCACTTACTTGGCAATCTCACCCATGAGCTGACCCGATGGGCCCCAGGAGTCATCATTGGTGGCTTCTCGAACCTTGGACTCTATCTCGGAGTAGTTCATCACAACATTGGTGCTGGGAAACAGTGAAAAACAAAGAACCACAAATAAACACCAGGCAACCACACACAGACACACAAGTCCATTTATTGTTACACATGGAGGTGTTGAAATAAAAAAAACTCTCTCGAGCCGGTCAGCTTTGGTCGACTGGTGTGTATTTTGGACTGATAGAAGAAAACATGCTGCCAAAGGTTTAAATGTGTTCAGATGAAAAACTGTACAGACAGCTCGGTTTAGTGTTAAATTTACCGAGCATTCATGTGACTAAAACAATTTGTTGAGATTGTCATAGCTTAACCTGTCATTCTATGGAAAAAATTAGTAGTATTACAATTCTGAATGGTGGAATTATGAGGCCAAAATATCTTCTCTACAAATGAAATGTATGATTCACATATTTGATTAAATCTGCCAGAGTCTTAACAACAGATACTAAAGCTAGCCACACTTGTGTGACCTAACAGAGAGGGTCCCATTAATAATTTTGTTCTCAGCCCTAAAGATGCAAGAGATGGCCCAACTTGTAGACCACTCTTTGCCGTTTTTAACTTGCTACGAGAAAGGTAGATGACAGAAAAGAGGAGGAAATTGGGAGTGGGCCACATCATTAAGAGTTAATGCTCATGTCAAACTTGTTTGTTTTCCACAAATCTTCAGAAGTCAGGAAGCGTAGGAGGACATGACAATGAAATGATGGGCCTTTATTCGAAAATGAAAATAAAAGTGAAAAAAATGTATGAGCCCTGGTGCTCAAATTCTAGTTAATAAATAGTCTAAGTCAAATGGAGAAAGTAAGTAATTAACACACACACACACACACACACACACACACACACAAACACACAAACACACAAACACACAAACACACAAACACACAAACACACAAACACACAAACACACAAACACACAAACACACAAACACACAAACACACAAACACACAAACACACAAACACACAAACACACAAACACACAAACACACAAACACACAAACACACAAACACACAAACACACAAACACACAAACACACAAACACACAAACACACAAACACACAAACACACACACACACACACAGAGTTAGTTTTAACAAGTCGATCATGGGTCAGAGGCTGACAATTCACTTCAGAGGATGACCGTATAACAAAAACATACCAACTACTGTTTAACAGGGTTGGAAGAGGGTTAATGCAAAAACATTTCTTAACTATGGAGATATTTAAGAGAATGGCCTAGCTACTATTTCCATTCAACAAAAGGCCTGTCCAATTTGGCCAAAAATATTATCACAATATATATTTCCCCCAAATCATACAATATCAATATTTATCACAATATTAATTTAACATTAATGGGAATGGAAATGCTTTCCACATGTTTGTTAAACTTTTAATGAATGTAAACACAACTCGTTTGATCACAAATTAACTCTACAGAGTAGCTTTGAGAAGTACATGTTAGTAAAAAAAAAAAAAAAGGTAACATTTCTACCACAATTTCTTTAGGTTAAACCAGAGGTCACATTAACCGAAAATTTTCCGTCATTTACAGAATTTCTTTTTAGCAGTGACGGAAAAATCTGAAGGTCGTCCGTCATTTTGACAGATTACACTGAGGGTTATCTATTGTAATTTATAGCTGTAATTCCCATCCCTGTCCAGTGTGGCAGCAGAGCGTGGGATCATCAGCCTCCAGAACAAAAATAAAACTGTCACGAGTCTTTTGCTATGCGTTTGATTACGCATAGGCGAGAACCCACTAGTAAAGCGAAAGAGATGATCAGTTCACGTGTGCTGCCGCTTCGCTTGATCTGAGGTGTACAGCGACCTATCACGCCACATTAAAGAGCGCCAAAACAGTATTTATTGCTTGAATTTCCTAATAAAATGGACAGAATTTGAAATCTGAGACTTTGTTTCATATCAAAAGTAACAACGCACAAAGTTTAGTCTATTGCGATTTATTGGATGGGAGGCGCACTATATGTATGGTTCATTCATCAACTGAAAACAGAATCGACTGGGATTTAAGAATCGACATTGTTTCATAAAAATGAGAATCTATTAAAATCGAGAAATCGATTTGTTTTACCCAGCCCTAGCATATTTTGTTGTTTTTAGTGGCCTCCGCTGTCACTGCGGGGTGTTGAACATGAAAAGTGACGTGATAAATAAATGTATAAGCCTATATGCTCGTCCTGTAGGTTTCATTATTAAAAATGAAAATGTGAACAAAAAAACAAGCAATTAAATGTGTTATTATAATTAAAATATCAAAATTAAAATGACGGGTAATAATAGATTATGACAGAATTTTTATGACCCTGATAATGTTAAAGTCTAACGCAACTTCTGGGTTAAACCACACTTTTGTTTTGGTGGTTTGTCGTGAAGATCTCTGAGTGTATATTTGATGGTAGTTTTGTGAAAAGCTTGTGAAGTGAGCCTCAGAACAGCTCTGGAAATATGGACTGTCCTCATATCTTTGAAACGACACGTGTGCTTCATTTTGTGTTGTAGACAAAACTGTGCCACTCAAAGACCTTAATCAGGTTTGATGCCATATTGAATTTAATGCTTATGAAAACAAGGTTGTGAGGGATAACACTGTGTCCTACGATGCCGTGACACGTGATAAAAGGTATCTTTTCCATGAGATTTTCCATCAGAGTTTTTGTCCTAACCAGCCACAACGGCGACACGCAATATTTCTATTTTTAAACGGTTTCTATGTCTGC
This sequence comes from Sinocyclocheilus anshuiensis, assembly GCF_001515605.1. Classification (NCBI taxonomy): domain Eukaryota; kingdom Metazoa; phylum Chordata; class Actinopteri; order Cypriniformes; family Cyprinidae; genus Sinocyclocheilus; species Sinocyclocheilus anshuiensis. The sequence goes on from NW_015551045.1 coordinate 4,917,252, forward strand.
GACGTTGCGGCTGGAGCAACATACAAACTGACAGTGATAATCTCAGGTACTGATTATGTGCTTTATTCAATGTTAAGTGTCTAATGTGAGTTTGAATATCATATTGCATGGCATTTATAGCTTTACTGAAAGCAACAACAGATAGTTTATCTCAGATCTTGAAAATTAAAGCAAACATGTACGTTAAAACTGCGAACCAACAAGTGTATTCCATAAAGATGGTATCAGTCACTCAGTATTTAAATATAATAATGTTAAAAGGTTTAATATTTATGAATTAATTTTAAACATCCATTTTATTGCAAGTGCAGTGTGCTTCCAGAAAGAGCCCGCCCACACACGCTTTTGATTGGCTGTGATATTTGATTGATTCTGTCACGTCACATTGTCGTGTCATGTCTGGTGTGGACAGCCAAATTGGTTGTCATTGGAATCTTGTCACGTCACGTGCAGTTAGGATACGGTGTTACAGTAGTCTTTACAATGGCACGCATTGTTTAAAGATCCTAGATCAAGTAATTTTCCCCACTCACAACTTTCAAAAGTTTCATGGATTTTTTGTCTACTGAAAGATTTTGTCAGAAAGACGTTTCATCAGCTAAGCAATATTTGTTTATTAATGTTATTAAACAGGTTACATCACATGTTTGATGGGAATGAGAATATACTCCATGGTTTTATTTCATTTCCATCAAAAATTAAATATTGCGCAAACTGGAGTAAGGTCTTTTCACACAGAACATGTAGACTTACTAGCAACATGCACAGACTGCCTACTGTCCCATTTATTTCTGCTGTTAGATTGATCCATAGAGTAAATGTGTCCAGCGGTTATCACCGTTAACAACAAATTTTATCGCAATCTTGATATGATATTGTTTATCGCCCAGCCCGGCAGCTCAAAAAAAGACATAAAAGTGGTCCATGCAACTGATATGCTATATTCCAAATCTTCTGAAGCAAAAATCTCTCTCTTCAAATAGCTCTCAAATGTCAATCTTCTCAAGATGTGTCAGACCTGGTTCGACAGCTCTAACATCAAACATCTTGCATTCAAATGATGACTCACAAAATGGCTTTAGAAGAATGCAGTCACACATACATCTTTTTTTTTGTCCATCTTGGAGTTTGACAGTATACATTTCACTTTTACTATAAGGAAAAACAGCAGTGTAGACATTGTTTAAATATCCGCTTCTGTGCTCCACAATAAAAAGAAACCATGAGTTGGGAATCTCACGAGGACTTTTTTGGGTGACATAGATCAAAACGATTTTCAGAGCATCTTGTAAGATCAACATTCAACACAACTTTAGACAAACCTAATAATATATGTACAGCCTATAGTCAGCACTATACGAGTATTAGCTCCACTATTAAGGCCCAGACACACCAAAGCAAAATCAAAGAACTACCATGTCGCCTACATCTGAGCCAAAAAGTTGCACTTGAACACAATGCAAAGACCATCAGTCATCAGCTAACTAGCACATATATTCTAGCCTCTGCATGAGAGGAAATAACTCTCCATACCAGCAGGTGGCAGTAGCCTTCATCATTTAAAAAGGGAAACCGGTAGAGCTAGGATTGCGGATTTACAAAACGTAACCAAAGTAGTGCTTGCTTACCATTTTTGTACCAATTTCGCTCATCACAGATGGATTCATAATACAGCTCCTTCAAGTAAATCTAAAAAAAATTGCAAATGGTAAAAGCATTGCCATTCTTTGTTTGCTTGCTTTCGTTACTTTCAAGCTGAACAGCCAATCAGATTGATCTCTGCCACCCATTCAACAAGCTCAACTGGTCAAAAAGCTGCACATGAGGGTCTGACTAATGCCAACGGAGTGGAACACCATGCAAAAACCAGGCTAACAGATGCTCAACGATGGCCTGACAATGGCTTATTTTGGCATGGCCTTTAGAGCAGACTAAACAGTACATCTTACTAATAGACAATCAACACGGGCAAAGCCTGTAAATCATAGATCAATGCCATATCATCTGAAAATGACCAGAACCACACGCACAACAACACTGCAGAGGTGGTGCTCGGCGGCTGTTTATCATGCTAACTCTCAAAACAGCTGCAAACACTTTCCATAATCATTACTAATGTGAAAATGTGGCTTTTTCCGCCTCACTCTCACAATCCCAAAGGGCAAAGAGGGTGGGAGGGTGAAAGTGAACTTCTGGAAGTTATTACAGAGAGTCTAGTGGTGCTGGATGATGTGCAGTAAAAACAGGAATGCTGGCAGGTGGGCAACATGCATCTCGCTGGAACATGGAAGCAGGTGGTCTGGAAAGACAATGCAGCTGATTTACAATCATTTGATCTCTTAAGAAAAAGAGTCAGAGAGCTAAAATCACGTCTGAGCCAAATCAATGACTTTAGCAAAATCTTGCAACAAAGACATTGATCCCACTCATCTGCGTCACTTTCAGGCTTCAGGGGTGGCGTGGTCTTTCCAATGGATCAGTTTTACTTAATGACAGAGCAAATTCAATCTGTAAACACTTTCAAAAACAAAACCTCAGAATTCCTCAAGTAATTCAGGCAATTCAGATGGAGGCCAATGCTGCACATATGGTCTTGATGACTGAAAGATGGAACTAGCTGGCAAGATGTTAAGTTGCTTAACCAGCACTATTCCATAAAAAGCCACACCGACATTCATCTAACAGCTTCATTAGATCATGCATCTGTATGTTGAGCAGGGCTGGACAGATACAACCTTTGGGCCTTATTCACAAAACTCAAGCAGAATCAATGTGTAACCTGATCATAAATCCATTAGCATGTAAATTGTCACATTCAAATCATACAATTTACATCCAAATGTTATGCACAATTTATTTACTCTGCTCGTATTTTAGGAATAAGACCAATTAAAGGGATAGTTCACCCAAAAATGTCATTCCAAACCTGTAAGACCTTCGTTCATCTTTGGAACACAAATTAAGATATTTTTGATGAAATCCGACAGCTCTCTGACCCTCTATAGACAGCAATGCAACTGAAATGTTCCCAGGTCCAGAAACGTAGTAAGGACATTGGTAAAACAGTCCATGTGACATCAGTGGTTCAACCGCAATTTTACGCAGCTACGAGAATAAAAAATAAGGACTTTATTCAACAATTCTTCTCCTCCAAATCTCGTCTTCCGCCATTATCGAGAGTACCTCTGCACGTAAACAGCGTATGCTCGTGGTGCTGCTGATGTAGAACACGCATGCGCTGAGCCTTGGTTACGTACAGAGAAACACACGTCCATGCATTGTGGTACTCTCTATAATGGCGAAATACGTGAAAAAATGTAATTTATTCACGTAATGCAAGGCTGAATTTTCAATAGCCATTACTCCAGTCTTTGGTGTCACATGATCCTTCAGAAATCATTCTAATATTCTATTATTATTATTATTTTTAATTTAAGAGACTTATACAACCTCATAAAGGCAAACTTTTACATTTAAATCATCAATCAGGCACAAAAGTTGTAAATTTACTGGCTTGACCATAAACTTGCACAGTATCACAGAGCCGAGTCTATTGTTTTAGTTTCAGTGTCAAGCAAGAGTTCACGATAGTGGGATTGGCAATCTATGTGATTCAAGCACGTAGAAAGAGTGCTGCATAGTTGGCCTAAGATTACAAGGAAAATCTCAGGCAGCTGAATAATGAATGATGTCGGTTTATGCAAGCAAGCGGCCTGTAGAGCAGTCACACACACATAATAAATACATTCCAGACACACGTACGCTGCTGTGTACTGTGCTGCACATATTCCGCTGGAATATTCAATATGCAGGAAAGACAAAAGCAGAAGAGGCAGGCTTTCTTTTGCACAAAGAGAAGGGGGCACAGACAGGCGTAGGGACGGTTTGCCGTCCTTTGCATCTGCAGCCTCTTTGTTCTATGGGCCTGCCGAGATTTACTCTCCACTTCTTTTATTCTCTCCTTCGCTGTTCTTCGCTAGAATGAATGTGTGTACTTACACATTCACTGTGGAGCTATGGCCTGCGAAAAACCCACAACAAACTCAAGACGCCTCACATGAAAGCTCTCTGAGTGGTTTCAGCTTTCCTGCTCCGCCACCTCAGACTAAAAAGACTACCTAGAGCTTCAGAGGAAAGCAAAGGTCTGGATAAAGCTTTACGATGGAGATGAGGATGGTGGCGGTTTATAATAAGTATGATGGAGAGAGAACGAAACCAGCAGCTAAGAGATGAAAGGAGTGATACCTGGACAAGGGAAAGTTTGCTAGGGAAAGAAGTCCCAAGAGATGTGAATTATGGAGATGGGTGATTCTGAGTTAGGGCTACCACTGGGTTTTGTGCTCAACAACAAACAAATGTATATATGGATGAAATATTTAATTTTAAATATATAAATGGAACTTTTTTTTTATTTTTATTTTTTAAATTGACAGTTCTCAATACAGAGAGTTTGTTAAAAAAAAAATGTTATTCCATGCAGTGCATTCTGAGATTGCTATAAATGCACATTTGACACATGATGCTGCCTTCAACTTTAGCCAAAAAAGGCATCTTTAAAGACAGCATACTTTTAGTACCCGCTGACCTTTCGTTTATGATTGAATTTGATTACAGCTCAAAGGGTAACAGATTTGAATACAAATACCAAAAAAAAAAAGCACACAACATGATTCTCAATGCATCACATTTTTATTAGTACATAGAAGGGCAAAATAATAATTTAATAATAAAATTACCAATTTTAATTAATACAAATAACTTCTTAAAATAATCTAATTATAAATTAATCTAATTATAATTTAGTTGTATGTAGCAAATACAGAGATGCAAACAGGTAAGGGGGGAAAAAAGGTGAGAACATTGCATGGATTGGGGGCATGCTCCACACGGAATTACTTTTAAAGATATTTGCTTTACATGCTCATTAAGTTACTTTAAGGTATTTTTAAAAATATTTTTTTATTAACTTATATGTCCAAAACCGTAATTTTTTCACACACACACACACACACACACACACACACACACACTGTACACACACACACACACACACACACACACACAACAAAAAATGTACATGTTGCAACATTTTACAAAAATCAAGATTGAATATATTTGGTTAAAATCCCATGTTATAAAAGATGAAGTGCTATGCAGGCTATTTTAGACAATATTGGCTGATTAGATGGCAATGCTGACCTAAAATGCAAAATGTTAGCCTTCTCTCTCTCTTCGCTGTTTCCCACATCTCAGACCTCAAATACATAAAATATTACCCTTTTTACACATAGTTTTTGAAGTAAAGAGTAAAGAAAATACTATACAAAACTTATTGAAACAACCAGGGGCCAGTTGCATAAACTTAGCCACTTAAGAAATTGACCAACTAGCAGTTGCCAAAGGGTAATCAGTCTTACTCTTCCAACACAAATAAGACCAATCTGCCTTTTCATAACTGAATTAAAGTTATGACCAGTCTGCAACCGGCCCTAGTTCTTTATTTACCCTTGTAAATATACCCTTGTATGACTTTTTAGCAAATAAGGTTGTTTAATGTATTTTTAGTTATTTTTGTTTTGTATTTATAGGGTTAGAGGTTGGGTTTATTTTTCTTTTTGGATATGTTAGGGTTAAAGGGATAGCTATGACAACTCTCCAATACAATTGTGACACTTCACTTTCGTGGAGATAGGAATCAATCTAAAATGCTTTCAAACCTGCAGACTTTGACCTCTGAGACATTCCAACTCAAATCACAACACAGTTTTGCACTGCTATTTAACCAAATGCTGTATGTGCAACTCATGCAGATCAGCATCAAGATGAGATGATATATTGTTATTGGAGCTGCGATAAAAAAGTCTCAAAATAATTCAAATAATTAATTTTACTAAATTGTATAATGGTTAAAATAAAGGAGAGAAACTATGTTGATTAATCTTACTTGTAATTCAGTGGAATTGTCCAGCTGCTATTGATTATGTGCATTCAGCAGTGATAAACACATTCCAGTGATAGACACATCAATGACAAAAGTATTTTAGTATTCAGAACACATTTAAAGTACACGAGCTGCATGGGACATTTGCATTCTGATTCCAAACGCAAGCAAATAAATCAAAAGATTTAGCCTTATGGCCTGACACCTTCTACACCAAGTTATTACAACATCAAATTTCGCAGAATAGACTATATATTTTTTTTAAAGTTACAAGAAGAAGCAAAACCATACATGAGAATAAAATATACTGGGCAACTGCAAATAAGAAGAAATTAATCCAAATATCGAATCTCCCACCTTTGGCTTAAACAGAGGAGCAACTTTAACTTTCTTGGAAGCACTGTTGCTGACACATTAAATAAGTGTAAGATAACTTCTGTAACCAATCTTGTTGAAATCCAACAGAGCAAATAACTTCAAAATAGGGTTTGGATAAAGTCCTTTTTTCAATGAGTAGAGTGGTTTCCACTGTTGCGTGAGCCAAACCACAAGCTTACTGCCAGTTTAAGTGTACTACTAGCCCTACCTTCTTGAGACACCACAGGTGAACACAATATTAGGAAAGACAAAAATTACAAAGTTGGAGTGATCAGATATTTTCTATTAAAATATCTAATCATATAAAAGTGCAGTTATCATAATCAAGTCGTATTATAACGTCATGACTTGGCATTCAAAAGCAAAATGACATTTTTCCTGTTGGAAATGCGCTGGACAGTTTAGATTGGGGTGGATTTAAGCCTAATTTATGATTCTCATCTGTAGGTTGTTGAAATGTTGGTGGATTACCAAAATAAGTCATTGTGATTACGCATCACTCCCCACTATCGCCCAGCAGCCAAAAAACTTTTTGAGTTTTGCCAAACATACATAAAACTGGCTCTGGTTTGGCAAACCGATTACACAGCAACATAACCAACAACACTTCCAAAAACTATATAAATCTCTGTAGGTCCATAAAAGCACAGGAGGACTCCCTAAACATCATTTTAGTGTCATGCAAATTGTAATACACTTCACGACTTATACCAATAATCACACACGATAAAACTTTAAAGTCACAAAGTTGCGCATTGCATTCATATTCTGCTGTTCTGAGGCCACGGATTTACGGGTCTTGTCTTTTTTCTCCTACAGATGACTTCATTCCCTCATTTTAGTTAAAGGGGTCATATGATGCGATTTAAATTTTTCTTTTCTCTTTGGAGTGTTACAAGCTCTTGGTGCATAAAGAAGATCTGTAAAGTTGCAAAGACTAAAGTCTCAAATCCAAAGAGATATTATTTATAAAAGTTAAGAGTCAGCCACGCCTACCTAAAATGTTTCGTTCTAACGTGTCTACGTCACGATGTGGGAAGATTTGCATAACGCCGCCCAAATGTTCACGCAAAGAAAGAAGGCGTAACTTTA
>NW_015551045.1:4924677-4932187 GCF_001515605.1 Sinocyclocheilus anshuiensis
CACGCTTGAGGTATTCGGCCAATCACAACGCACTGGATAGCTGGCCAATCAGCGTACACCTCACTTTTCAGACTGATGAGTTTTGTAAAAATCGACACGTTTCAGAAAGGCGGGGCATAGAGGAGAAACAATAATGTACAGTATGTGGAAAATAATGTTTTTTGAACCTTAAACCGCATAAACACATTTCATTACACCAAATACACAAAATAATGTTCTTTTTAGCAACATCATATGACCCCTTTAAATCATGGGTTTTCTAGGGAACAAATTAATGAAACATGGACTGTGGCCACAAATTAATAAGTCATAGGAACGAATTAACAAGCTGTCGGTATGAATTACAGGTATATATAGGCTATCTGTCCTGCTCGTGTCTCGCAGCCCTGTCAAAGCGCAATCCCGATATGAAACAATTATTTGGGGAAATTATAATTAAACATGACTTATTACATTTCAGTACAAAAGAAGTTTGTATTGTTTCTGTTTAAAGGTACTTTTAAAGTTTGGATCACAAACTCGTAATTGTATGCAAGTGAATTATTTTCTCAAAAGACCCAGCCTTGTCACCGTCACTCACAGCCGCACGCACCCCAAAATTAAACTGCTTAATCAACCATTGATAGCTTTAATCGATTGCATCTCTTATCGACAATTAATCGATCGTCGATTAATCGTTGACATCCCTACTCAAATTAATAAGTCATAGGAACGAATTAACAAGCTGTCGGTATGAATTACAGGTATATATAGGCTATCTGTCCTGCTCGTGTCCCGCAGCCCTGTCAAAGCGCAATCCCGATATGAAACAATTATTTGGGGAAATTATAATTAAACATGACTTATTACATTTCAGTACAAAAGAAGTTTGTATTGTTTCTGTTTAAAGGTACTTTTAAAGTTTGGATCACAAACTCGTAATTGTATGCAAGTGAATTATTTTCTCAAAAGACCCAGCCTTGTCACCGTCACTCACAGCCGCACGCACCCCAAAATTAAACTGCTTAATCAACCATTGATAGCTTTAATCGATTGCATCTCTTATCGACAATTAATCGATTGAAAATGGTTTATTTTCACCTCATGTAAACATTCTTAAATGTGCGTTCAATGGCTTTTGTTTGCCTTAAACAGATAAAGACAAAAATATTATGACATTAATTTAATGTGTAAAGCACCATTTCTGCAACAGGCAGAAAAAAGAAAACATGAGCAGGTATTTGTACAATATTGGTGTTGCACCAAATAGTCGTCACAAAGTTAAACTTCACTGCAAAACGGTCAAGATTAAAAACATTTTTAAATACATAGAAAAAAAATTAATACAAAGACAGGGCTGTCATTAATAACAATTGCTATAGACTTGTAGTCAATAGTCAAGTGAAATGTTCCAGTGTTGACACCATTTTCTTATAAGAGAACACAATATTATTTAATAGGACAGTTCACCCAAAAATGTGAATTCTGTCATCAGTTACTTACCCTTATACTGTTCCAAACCCGTAAGACTTTCATTCATCTTTGGAACACAAATGAATAGTATTTTTAATGAAATCTCTGTGCTTTCTGTCCCTCCATTGACAGCCTATGCAACTACCATTTCAAGGTCCAGTAAAGTATAGCTGTCAGATTTCATTAAAAAGGATCTTCATTAGTGTTCCAAAAATGAACAAAAGTCTAACAGGATTGAAACAAGATTTTTAATTTAATATTTTGGGTGAACTAACCTCTAATTCATGCTAAATTATCCCAAGTGAAATGTTCCAGTGTTGACACCATTTTCCTACAAGAGAACACAATATTATTTAAAAGGACAGTTCGCCCAAAAAATGTGAATTCTGTCATCAGGTACTCACCCTCGTACCGTTCCAAACCCATAAGATTTCCATTCATCTTTGGAACACAAATGAAGAGTATTTTTTATGAAATCTCTGTGCTTTCTGTCCCTCCATTGACAGCCTATGCAACTACCATTTCAAAGTCCAGTAAAGTATAGCTGTCAGATTTCATTAAAAAGGATCTTCATTAGTGTTCCAAAAATGAACAAAAGTCTCACAGGATTGGAACGAGATTTTTCATATAATATTATCTTTTTTCATATAATTATATCTAAGTTAGATTACTAACCTCTAATTCATGCTAAATTATCGTAGTGTTAAACTACAATTACATGGTTCTGCAAAAATACTTTCTTGTAAAGCATTTGAAAATATGGAACAAAGATTCATGAACTCATGCCTGACATTTCAATGTGAAACTAGGAGAACTATACAATCTGAATTAAGAGCAGGGCTCCAAGTGTTTGTGTGCTTTTAGTATCTTTTGGCATGTGCCAGTTTGAGGAAACTACTTTTTTTTTTTTTTTTCTGCATGTTCAGTCCAAGTTCCATGTTGAGATTTGAAAAAAAGCTCAAATTGTACATGGATTTTCGAAGTTAATTAACATGAGTTACATGAGTCTTGGAAGCGTAGCCGTTTGGTTAATTTCATCTGAATCTTTGACCCTCATTCAGGATTTCTTCACAGGAAGACTGGAAATGACAAGAAATGAAATGAATGAAACTGAACTGAACGATACACTTAAAGGGATTGTTCACAAAAAAATGAAAATTCTGTCATTAATTACTCACCCTCAGGTCGTTCCAAACCCATAAGACCTTCATTCATCTTCAGAACACAAATTAAGATGGTACTCTCGTTAATGGCGGCAAACTCTCCCAGGAGAGAAGAAATTGCTGAATAAAGTTATTTTTGTTTTCTTTGCACACAAAAAGTATGCTCATAGCTTCGTAAAATTACAGTTGAACCACTGATGTCACATGGACCATTTTAATGATGTCTTTATACTTCGTTTCTGTGCCTTGACCGTGGTAGGACCCTTGCTGTCCATGCAGGATCAGAAAGGATTCTCGGATTTCATCAAAAATATCGTAATTTGTGTTGCAAAGATGAACAAAGGTCTTATAGGTTTGGAACGACATGAGGGTGAGTAATTAATGACAGAATTTTCATTTTTGTGGGAAATTTCCCTTTAATTATTTTCAACTAAACAGCAACACAACAAAATGCTTTTTACACAGCATTTCATTATATGTTCCATACATTTGCATGAATTCCAGCATAGGTGCCATCTCTTCTGGATATTTTATGTTTAGAATAAAACGATGAAAATGTGTAGCTCAGCCACAATGGGGGAGAAGATGTAACTTCTTTAATGACAGCAATCTGGAATCACCAATAACATTAAACAAAATAATAAATTACAAAAAATACATCGTAACTTCAGAAAACCACACTGTAAAAAATAAGTGTAATTTTAACTGTAAAATGTTGTAAAAACGCTACGGAAAAAAACTGTTATTCAAACATTGATTCAATCTTTCCTACAAAAACAACTTCAATAAAGTCAACTGAATAAACGACTCAATGACAAACTTTTTTTTTCAGTATTGAACATCCCTAATGGTAAATAAAAACTGTTAATACATAAAACAGAATACAAACCCATGATAAGAATGCAGGGGGTGCTTGAGATGTACAGTACAGCAGCAATTACGACCTGTCATTAGAAAAGAAAACAAAAGAAACACTATGAATGTCATTAACTGCTGTCACATCTGACACATCCCAACTCTTTACATCAGTTAAGACTTTAAATCATTTAAGACTGTCACTCGCCAAAAATGGTCATTTTGACAATTTTGTGTGCTTTTGTGCGTGTAAGTGTGAGAGAGAACTCGATGAGCTACTGGCGCGCTGTCTGAAGCGGCATTCTCTGCGCATGCATGACATGTAACGCTACCGAAATAATTTCTTGTGTGTGTAACAAAAACAAGACAATAAAAAGTCTATACCTACCTTGTTTGGCAGAAAAGGTGATGTGTTATCCTTGAAGAATTCTGCGATGTCAGATCTTCACCTAGTCGTATTTTAATCTCTTTTAAATAAAGTCGTAAATGGTCTCTTCTTTTCTTGACAATTCCTCTGCCAACTTCTGTTGAAAGCATAAAGCGCTCTAAACAGTTGTACCGCACTTCAGATTTAACGTTATCACAGCTGCTTAACATCACCTCAGTAACATGCCAGATGCTTGAAACGACATGCTCAGTAACAAATACACCGCATCAACAACAATTAAAAGTTAATAAACAATTAAAAGTGAGCACATTGTAACACGTACCTCCACGTCGAGTAAGATGTGACGGTATGCTGAAAATGTTGAATACGACGGCTCCAACATTCATTTGCCAAACAAGCCAGACAGCAACTAAGTTAAGTTAACTTCACAGTTTGTTACATTTAACAAAAAATTATTTACCACGGAAGTGTAAAAACGGTTCCCCAAACCCAAAATCCTACTTTAAAATGAAACTTTGACCGAGACTATCTGCATGAGTAATGGCGCCTGCTCTAGCACTGTTTTTGCACCGATAATCGACTGAGCTTCTTGTTCCTACAATGCAAAGCGTAACTCAAAAATACGGAAAAACAACTGTAAAAACCAAATACGGAAAATTCCTTCAAATTATTACGGTATATTGTGCTGTATTTTTACGGACTATTTTTACAGTGTACAGTGTTTCCCACAGACTTACACTCTATGTGTGGTGGCATTTTCGCTGGGGGAAATATATGTATATAATGTAAATATAAAACAGCAGACGGGCTTATTGAAAATGCTAATTCATTCTCTGCCAGTAGGAGGCACTTTTGGAGCAGCAGAACTGATGAACTAACTCTACTTTATCAGGCATTATAGGAAAGATTAAATAAAAATGACATCAAAACTTTTCTGAAGACAATCGGTTCCCTTCAAAGATACATTCATTTAAAAACACCCGTGCCACGTTTTGCCTTTGAAACATGCAGTGCACATGTATATACCACTCTGGACACCCCTCTGGCTATGCCACTGACGATCTTCTTGTTTGTAAACATTCTGAATTGGACTCAAATTAGAGTGGCAAGATTGACATCATCATTGGTAATATTTACAGTTAAGCAGATGAAACTTGCGGTTATGGTAAGGGTTGTGACATTTCTGAAACATGCTCTAAGCGTTTTGCCAATCACAACACACTGGGCCAGCTAACCAATCAGAGCACATTTTATGTTTCGGAAGGAGGGGCTTTATCGAAACAAGAACTAAACAGGGTGTTCGAGACAGACTCGGAAGAGAGGTGCTGCAATAATGTAAAATATATACAAAATATGAACAATCAAGCATGAATAGAATAGCAAAAACTATTCTAGTACACCCCAAAAACCAAATCAAGACTTTAAAAAAAGGACATAATAAGACCCCTTTCAAATTGTTGTTGCGTTAAAAAAAAAAAAAGGTCTATATTAAACACAGTAAAAGCCAGCATTAGCTACTGATTTTTAGGGCTGGACCAGAATATTCAATTATTTTCAATATTCGTTCGGTGGGTTGGCATTCGATTTTCAATTTTGAGGTTCGAATAATCTTTTCTTTTCTTTTTTTTCCTCTCTCGAACACTTGGCATCCCCAGTGAAACGGTTCTAATTCGCGCTTGAATATGAATCGCCCATGAGTGAACGTCATGATTCAGTTCATGTGGAAGAGAAGACAAAAATGCCTAAGACCTCAGCTGTGTGGGAGCACTTTAAATTGAGTGAGGACAAGACAAAGGCAGTGTGCCAAATATGTGATTTGAAACTGGCCTACCACAACAGCACATAAAGTTTGAAAAATCACCCGAGTTCTGTAAGTAGTACGCCTATAGTATATTGTTGGTGTAAAAATACGAGCTGCTTTTATACGCCATGTTAATCAGTAATTTTACACATGATAAAAACGGGCACTTAATTTGCTTGGAAAATACTTGCGAATACAGCAGTCATAAAAAAAACGTACAGTAGCCCAGCCTAATAATAATTTGTCTATATTAAAAGTATTGCTCTTCACAGACCTTTGTGTTTTGTATCACTAGTGCATTGTACGTTCTCGCAGCATATAAGCACTGCCCGCGTGAGGCGTGCCGCTTCCGGCTCGCACTGTTCTTTAGTAGGGCAGCACAATTAATCGAGTTTCTAATCGCGATTACAATTACAGTTGTCACAATTATGTAATCGTTCAAAGCGGCAATTAATTGTTCAAAGTCCACTTATGTTATTCTGTGTGCTTAAGATCTGTTTTTTTTCTTTCTACAAGTTATCTTAAGGGTTTTTCCATTGTTTTAATTTTAGTTTTAATATGACATTATAATACCATGCATACCGTATTGACCCGAATATAAGACGATGTTTTTTTCTTGGAAATACATCTGAAAAAACGCGGTCGTCTTATATTCAGGGTCTAGACTTTGACATGTCAATAATACACCCACAACAATAGGTGGCGCCAAATACGCATAAAACGAGTGTGCCATGAAATACGTAATGTAATGCGTGTTGTAAAGATCGCGAGTAAAAACAAAAGAAAACCTTACAGCTGCATGAGTCGTGACTGTCACGTTAGCCTGATGGGACCAAACTCCCTTTGTGATTTTAAAACGTAAGACAGTACCCAGATTTGAAGACTACAGTAAGATTTAACTTCTACTGTTAATAAGATTTTGGTAGGCTACTATTGGATGGATAGCCTAAATGTCGTCTGATTTGGAGAGTCATCATTCTTGGTCTTCCTTTCTTAAAGGAACAGTTCACACACAAAAAATAATTTACTTGCCCTCATGTCATCCCAAACCTATAAGACTTTTGTCTATCTTTAGAACACAAATGAAGATATTTTAAATTTTCTCTCATAATTTTTTGTTAATCCATTGAAAGCATTTATCATAGCGAACATGTCTGTTCAGAAGGAAATACTGGTCTCCCAGACTTGGAATGGAGGACAAAAATTAAGAGAATAATAAATATATTTATTTGTGTTCCAAAAATTCCAAAAGTTTGTATGGGTTTGGAACAACACGGGGGAGAATAAATTATGACCATTTTTATTTTTTGGTGAACTAACCTTTTAAAGAGCAGCCCTCCACGTATATGAAAATTTGTGAGGTATGTAAATGTCATGTCTGTTTTAATGTTTCAGTAAAGAAGTAGCTTTCTGAAAGCAATATATTTATTTAAACAATATTGCATGCCCTCACACTAGTGCTGCCATTACAGAGACATTAAACATCCACACAAAGTGGTTGAAATTATAAAACAGACTATTTACCTATCCTTTTTGATGTGGATGGTGGATGCTCTGAAAATAGATAGATTTTAATTAAATGTTTTCTTTTTTCAAATGTTTTTCTCTTTTTAGGCCACTGATAAAGAACAGGTGGTGACTGGGATGAATGCTGGTCAAAGAGGAGAATGTCCTTTCCCCCAAACTGATGCAACTGGTTTTAAAGGAGGAGGCTGCCCTGGATAATGTAAAATATGTCACATGCCTTTGCTGTGCTGATGGGGCTTCTTCATGACTACATCAATTATCCTAAAGAGATCATGAAAATTGGCAGCGATGCCTGATCTGTATTCATGGACTATGAAACAAACT
>NW_015551045.1:4933049-4935740 GCF_001515605.1 Sinocyclocheilus anshuiensis
TTTTTAATTTTCTCTCATAATTTTTTGTTAATCCATTGAAAGTCTAGATAATCAGTATTTTCAAGCTTCAAAAATACAGAGTTATTGTAGAAGTAATCCATGCCAATATGTATATATGAATAAATCTTAAATTATATCATAGCGAACATGTCTGTTCAGAAGAAAATACTGGTCTCCCAGACTTGCAATAGAGGACAAAAATGAAGAGAATATTAAATATATTTATTTGTGTTCCAAAAATTTGCAGAGTTTGTATGGGTTTGGAACAACACGGGGCAGAATAAATTATGACCATTTTAATTTTTTGGTGAACTAACTCTTTAAAGAGCAGCCCTCCACGTACATGAAAATCTGTGAGGTATGTCAATGTCATGTCTGTTTTAATGTTTCAGTAAAGAAGTAGCTTTCTGAAAGCAATATATTTATTTAAACAATATTACATGCCCTCACACTAGTGCTACCATTATAGCATTTTAGAGCGCTGTGGTAGACAGAGACATTGAACAACCACACAAAGTGGTTGAAATTATAAAACAGACTATTTACCTATCCTTACTGATGTGGATACACCTCTATCTGAAAATGGATAGATTTTAATTAAATTTTTTCTTTTTTCAAATTATTTTCTCTTTCTAGGCCACTGATGAAGAACAGGTGGTGACTTGGATGAATGCTGGTATCCTTTTTGATGTGGATGCACCTCTATCTGAAGATGGATAGATTTTAATTAAATGTTTTCTTTTTCAAAAGTTTTTCTCTTTTTAGGCCACTGATGAAGAACAGGTGGTGACTGGGATGAATTAATAGTATTTTTGTATAATATTTTTATACATTACATAAAATGTACCCAAAAAATCAAATGTGATCTTAAAAGTTATATTCAACAAATAAACTCTGTATCTGTTAATGCCATACTTTTCTGCATTTCTTCTTGCATGCATGTTACTTTTGACTGTTTTCTCTTGTTTTAAATAAATATTTATCTTTTGATAGTCATTCTGTGTGTGTAAAAGTGATGAATGAACAAGATTTGTAGGTTTAATGTCTAGCTCGATTTGGGTTCATTTTAGCCTAGCAGTGTAGTAATTTTAAAACATAAAAAAGCAACCAACTTGTTGGGTCAAAACAACCCAGCGCTGGGTTAGTCCCTTTTTGACCTAGCGCTGGGTTGCCAAAATAACCCAAATTGGGTTGTTTTTAACCCAGCAGTTTTTAGAGTGTATTTTCTGAATAAAAACGTTGCTTAGTATTATTTCCAATCCAATGAATAGATGCCATTTGAGGCTTAAAAAAGCAATAAAGGTTTTTCAGTTTGAGGGTTTTCAGCTTGTTTATTTTAATCTAAAAATATGGCATGCGGTTGCTTCAAACAATGATATAACATCATTCAATGTAAATTGTGATAATCGTAATTAATAATTGCAATTAATAATCGCAATTACAATTTAAAGGGAATAATCGACAATAATGATTTTTGTCATAATCGTGCAGCCCTATTCTGACGTTTGTTGCACATATCGCATTGTCACATGCCTTGTAAAAATTCATAAAAATGTTACTGAGCAGCTGCCGAGCAACAGTTTCAGCGCAGATTTCCCTCACGCTTTGGACTTTGAACCCTACCGCCGCGAGCTTGTGCAGCGTTGTTTGAACACATGCAATTCCTGCGTATTAAAAAACATAACATTCTGCAGTTTATTTAATTGTTTAAGGGCATTTTGCGATTTGAATCATCAAACAGTAACCAGCAACAACCACCCTTCCTCTTCTCATCGAAGACATGCAATGCAGTAGTACTAAACAGTCTCTCGCTGTCAGTGCTTGTAATGATTTTTGCGTCTTTCTCAGACAGCTTTAAATGTTTCCACACTGCCGTCATGTTTGCTGCATTAGCGCGCGCCTCTATTTGATCGCGTCACGTCATTGTTCGGTACAATTTATTCGGTCTTTTCCCTTATTCGGCCGAACACCGAAAGAGCTTTTTTTGCTATTTTCGGCCGAATAATTTCGGTTGCCGAACATTCGGTGCATCCCTACTAAATCGTAAATATAAAACAAACAAAAATTATAGGGGCATTAAATCACATTTATTTTAACCATCAAGCATACACAATTTGAAAGTGAAACTAGCAGCCTGTGTGAAATGCGCTAGGCTTTATGTGTCTCTCATTCTGCAATCTGCAACAATACAAATGTGCGCGCTGTGCATGTTTTGCTTGCTTTAAAGGCCAAAGTATACTTCGGTTTTTACTCGTTCGCAAACGTCCGCATACAGTGCGCGATGCAAATTTTGTTACCAAAATAGTACGCGTGTACTCGTATTAGGGTTGCAAAGGGGTGGAACATTTCCGGTAAATTTCCGGAAGCTTTCCAAAAATCCCTGGAATATTCCAAAAAAAATCCTGGAAAGTTTCCAAAATTTCTGGAATATTTCCGAAATTTACTGGAAATTTTCCACCTTTTTGCAACCCTAACTCGTAATTTTCCACCTTTTTGCTACCATAACTCGGGCTGGGCGATATAGCAAAAAAATGTATCAACTATATATTTTGTCTTGTCTCCCGAGGCCACAAGAGGGCTCAATGAGCAAAATAATGCATTTAAATTGTCAACGCAAGGAAGTATCTCCTTACTAAAAAACGTGCATTACGTCTAAATTAACTCATAAAAATCAAATATAATTTCGTAAAT
>NW_015551045.1:4936027-4963475 GCF_001515605.1 Sinocyclocheilus anshuiensis
AACATCTTTTTTTAATTTTTTTTATTTTAAATATCAAGCATACACGACTTGGTTCCCTGCATTATTACAGGTAAACGTCTTGTGCTGAGCCTCTGCAGTGGAGCAGCTCTAATGTGCAGTTAAAGATTAAATGCAATAGAGCAATAAATGAACAGTGAAGGTAACAAAAGCTTGTACAATACATTTTAACAGGCATAATTAAGTGTGAAAATAACTGAAGGAAACATATATTTGCTAAATGAACAAAGCCAACTAACACTATTCATATTCTTTTGGTTTCTGTGCAGTATTTGTAAAAATTGCAAATGCAATGAAAATACAGGTATCGGCGAGTACCAGAAATTAAAGTATCGTATCGGACTCGTTCCAAAAAAAGTGGTATCGGTGCATCCCTAATTTTAACACACATGCATCCTACCATACAAAATCAAAATACATTAACTTCATTGCTTTTGATTGATTCAATTTTCACACTCTCTTTTCCACTTTAGCACAACTACAAGAGAAGCATCAACAATTTTGAGAAAATAGTTACTGCATTTTGGCTTTCCAGAGCAGAATGAGTGACAAAGATTTACAGCAATGACCAAAAAGAGGAAAATTACTGTAGAAGACAGTTTACACAAATGCCACTATCAGTGCCCCTTGCGGCAATGCTGAAAATTCAATTTAGCTAGCAGTACATTCCATTTATCCAGCCCTAAATGAATTAGAAACATCACCATGCTGTACCGCATTATATGTTACACCACAAACAATCACACTGAATGGAACAAACGCTGCCTGCACCAAGCTAACAAGCGTAATATAACTTGATGATTCTTTTATTTATTATCGTGGGTACCACTGCAAGGACAAACAAAGAAGCCTAACCCAACAATGCACAATGAATGCCAATGAAAAGGCCAGCTATATCAATATTCACCTCCTTTCAGCAGAATTCATGCATGCTTAAAAGATGCCTTCAGCTGTGGCATCCATTACAGTAACTTGACTGCAGAACTTTTTTGTGCAACAGATACACAGAAAAAAAAAAAAAAATTATAAGCAGGAAAACTGCTTGAGCAGTACTTACTGAGATCATGAATATAAACATAATATTTTCATAATCTGAAAACTGTCCACTTCAATATATCACTTGAACAACAACTCAAAAGTGTATTTTTACACGCTTTAAAATGTTTTGGTAAAAATATTATTATTCATAATTACGAAAATTAATTCATTTTTATACCACTATAAAAACTGTATTTTAATTGCATTAAACCATTTAAATGCACACCACAAAAACGACTGTCCAGTCGATAGTTCCTCTGCTATGATTGAAAAATGTCACTCAAGTTATATATTGTTTGAATATGCAGATTTTTGTATTTTATAGCTATGCCTATAGCACAAAACTCTTGTCTTGAAAATGTATAGACATATGGCCTTTTATGCCTTTTCTCCACAGACGTTAATATCTCTCCAGTATTTGTGAAAGGTTAATACAAAATGGAAATGCTCCACTAAATGGCAAACTGACAATAAGAATTAAAAAACAGTAGTGCTACATTCCTAGTAAAGGATCAGGGAAAATTTTATTTGTGTGGTTAGTTTTCACCAACTACTTCAGTTGTACATTTAGACTCAAGTTTACACAATCAAATCAGTTTTATGGGAACGTGACAGCAAAGATTTTAAGATAGTCTTTCAGAGACCTTTTCTACAGGTTTTTTCCAACTCGTAATGAAGGATATGAAAGGTCTTTAACAATTCACCAATTAGCCATGTTAATGGATAAATAATTAACCTTTAAGACTTTAAGCTGTTTTTTGGTTTTTGGATGATATATTAATGCTATCAACAGATAAACAGTCATTATGACTGATTTTGAGACAGTATAAAATAAATGAATGAATGAATGAATGATTGTTGACCATTTTGTGATTATCACTTTGGCCAATAATTGTGCTTAGTTTGCAGAGTAAGTGAACCATTATTTTGCTGGCTAGTCAATCAACAGCCTCGTTGGTGAATAATGCACTATTTCTGTGTAAATATTGTGAAAAAGGATTGATTTGCATAATGAAATTGCATAGATTTCCAAGTATACACTTTGTGAAATAAAGCAAATGAAAACTGAAAAAATGCAATGAATCAATGCTAACCATTTTCCTCTTCCCACTATAACCTGCTACTTAAATGTTATATATACATAATTTGTTTCTTTATTGTTTAAAAAATTTGTGACCAAGAAAAGCACATAGCCATTCACTAACTTTTTGGAAACTTTCTGTGAAAAGACACCCAGTGTTTCATTAGGCTAACCAAGAAGTAAAATACAGTTCTCACCCTAATAAGATCACGTTTAGTTTTAAAATCAAGACTAATATTGATGTTTCTCATCAATTTGCATCGCAAAGTTCTGCCATCACTTGTAAAATAAAACAGTTGAAGGATTAAACTGACTGAAACTTCACCTGAACAATTAATTTTTCAGGTGAAGACCACCTAACGTTAACGTGATGGAGAAAAACAAGGCCCACAGAGTATAAAGTGATACTAAGGTCATTTTGGCGTCGTAATTTTAGGGATGACAGTTATATCGTCAAATCTGATATAATCAAAGTCTGTGTTGTGACGTTAAGGTTGAGCGATACCGTTATCTATTCCCCATACGAATTTATAATGGTGACTTTAGCTAAGCTAATAGGCTAATTAGCTAGCATGTATAACGGGCCTGTAACCGGTTAACTGTTTACCATTCAAACAACACATTCTTCAACATTATACACACAAACAAAACATATGTGACTGTACATAAGATAAGGAGACATGCTGTCAGAGACCGTTCAAGCTCATGTGCTGCTGACTACTAAGATGCTTTAGCAGGATAACACTGTTGACAAGAAGAATGAACAGGTAAGCAGATTATATCTGTAAACTTGGTGAGCTGTCTGCCTAGTCAACATTTTGAGAGCATTATAGGCAAGGAAAACGCGCCTATTATGCCCCAAATTGCTGCACGCTCCTGTCGTAACGTTACCCAAAGATGCTGCCTAGGTAGGCAACTCACTGGGGTTTGAAACACAGCCAAGAAACAAAAAAACCACGCGTGCAGAACAGCGTGGAATTATGTACATTTAATAGAAGAACACACATGATCGGGAAGGGGTCATAAAGAGGTTGAAACTAGTGAAATAAAAGAGATCATAATGTTATATTAATCGTGTGGTGCTCGTGATCAGCTGAGGGTGTGTGACGTCACGGGATCCGCACCTTTACAAGTAACGGGCCTCTGCATCGACACACAAGCTCTTTAGAAAGCAAAAGCCCGGGCATACTCACGCTTTATCCACCAACTCCCTGACTTTCCACATATTCAACATCTCGGCGCTTTAGCAGGGGCTCTCAGCCACAATATCGTGTCGTCCAGTCCGCACTATGACTAAAACACAGGTGGACTCGGATAACTGTTACCGATAATAACAGAAACCCTCAGCCCCTTCCGCCTCTCCAGCGCTAATCGACACAGCAGCGGATCGGCCAGTTACTACGGTGACGCGTATTGTGCGTCAAGAGGGAGCGGACGCGGGCATGACGTCGTGTGCGGGCATCATGGGAAATGTAGTTTTCCCCCATAAACGTACCTAGCCAAGTGCAACCCATGGTGCAACCCAATGCACGTGATTCATAAAATTGTTTAAGCAGAACAGACGAATTCTTTATTTCTTCAAACAAATACATGTTACTCTGAACCATAACAAAGTAGCTAGATTAGTGACTACAATTTATAGGGCTAATCCAGTTCTGTAGCCTACCTTAAAAAAGAAAACAAAAAAAGGAGAGATATATTACAGCAGTTAGAATGTAATAAATATGTCGATTTTTGTATTAATCATCAGCCTTTGAATTAGAAACCTTAGACTGAGCTATATGGTTATTAACTGTACTTTTAAGATTGCCAAATAAATACAAATGTGGGCCTATTGCTTTCAATTAAAATGATTAAATGGCTATCCAAGTCGATAGTACCTCATCCCAGTTTGCTACTATATTGCTGACAAACTGAACTGGTGTAAAGGTTGCATCAGAAAAGAAAAGAAGATTAATATGAAGATATTCCACACATAATTGCATAACCTTAACGTGATTTGCCTCACAGAAGGCTTTGGCATTATACTTTGATTATACACTCTAAAAAATGCTGGGTTATTTCAACCCAACTTTGGGTCAAATTTGGACTAACCCAACTTTTGGGTTAAAAATGTAATGTAAAAATTTAACCCAACAGTTGGGTTAGTCCATATTTGACCCAAAGTTGGGTTGAAACAACCCAGCATTTTTTAGAGTGTACCATAGTGCTGGCCAAATGTGGTATGATGCAGCCTTATAAAGATTTAAACTACCATGGTATTGAATTTGGATTGCAATATTCATAGTATTTATATTGTACTTCTTGGTAATTCAAGGAATATCACGGGTCTACCATGGGACATGTTCAAAACACCATGGTAGACCCATGGAAGTGAAATACGTAGCTTAGTGACTAGCTTAATACCATCTGTGAACCCTTGTCATTTTATGATTCTTTGTATTTAAATGAACATTATTAAACATTCCACTTGTCAGTGTTTGCATGTTCCAAACAGACTTTCAATCTGTATTAGTGGTGGAGATATTTCACTGACTTTTTCGGCATGCTACATTGTTACGCAAGTAGGCAGCACGTGACCGTCTTAATGAGTCATTTAGTTATTCATTCAACTAGACTTCAAAATAACATTCATTTATTCATTCAGTAACAAAACTAGTGATTGGCTGTGCTGAAATCAATTAATTTACTTTCATTAATGTTTGCCTACAAAACCACCACTGGCTCTGCACCCCTTTACCTAAATTCATTACTTCAGACTTATGTGTCCTCTAGAAGCTTG
Source organism: Sinocyclocheilus anshuiensis (assembly GCF_001515605.1). NCBI lineage: Eukaryota > Metazoa > Chordata > Actinopteri > Cypriniformes > Cyprinidae > Sinocyclocheilus > Sinocyclocheilus anshuiensis. The sequence goes on from NW_015551045.1 coordinate 4,940,947, forward strand.
CGTTCTGCAAGTGAACGGTGCATTATTGTGCCACACCAAAGAGGCACAAAATCACTTTCACAGACTTTTACATTAACTGTTCCCTTCTGGTGGAATGACCTGCCCAACTCAATCCGAGCAGCTGAGTCCCTAAAAACACATCTCTTCCATCTTTATTTGACCCTCTAACTCTAGCACTCTTTATTCTAATTCTATTCTTAACAAAAAAAAAAAACGTGCCCCTTTTAGACTTGCACTCTATTGATTTACTAACTGCTTGCTTTCTTTAAAAAAAAAACTAACACTAGCTTCTCTATTCTTTTTCTATCTGTTTTCTATTTATTATTTATTATATAATAAAAAAACAACCTTGCTACGTGTACTGTGTTAGGCTTAATGAGCTGTGCCATAGCACTTGCATATCATTGCTCTTTTGTTGATTTTGATTGCTTCCATTGTCCTCATTTGTAAGTCACTGCTAAATGACTAAATGTAAATGTAAATGTAAATCGCTCCCAATACCCTTACATAGTTCACTATTTAAGAGGACAGCCATTTGTAATGATGTCTGAAACCATAGTGGATATTATAGAGTGCACTCATTAAGGAGTATATAACCAGTGTTGGGGAAAGTTACTTTTAAAAGTAATGCATTAAAATATCGCGTTACTCCATATAAAAGTAACTAATTACGTTACTTAGTTATGGAAAGTAATTCGTTATGTTACTTTTGCGTTACTTTTTAAATCTGGGCAGGGCTTGCTTGCTTGTTTTTAATATATAAAGTTCTGTTTTGCAGAAGTAAAAGCCCTTTCACACCAAAAGTGAAATGAATAAGCCTCAGGCTGAAGGAAATGTAAATTCACGTCTGTACAGTAGAATGCAGGAGAAGAAAGTTCAACACTCTTCAGCAATGAAAAATTGAAAACCAAATGTTGTTGTTTATCTAAAGTCATTTTTGCTTATTAGTACACTCTAAAAAATGCTGGGTTAAATACAACCCAGTGCTGGGTAAAATAGGGACAAACCCAGCAATTGGGCTGTTTTAACCCAACCGCTGGGTCAAAACAGCCCAATTGCTGGGTTTGTCCCTATTTTACCCAGCACTGGGTTGTATTTAACCCAGCATTTTTTTAGAGTGTATGGTTGAATTAGAAGGTCATCGAAGGTCATAAGCGAAGACACTGGTTAATAAAATGGGATTAAATACATCAAGTATATTTAAAATATTTAATTATTGCAGGTTTACATCATATCCTGAGTCTGTATTTGACTGTTTTTATTCATTTTGAGGAATACTGAATCTGTTTTTGTGCAGGTGAGATGAGTAAATACATGTTGACATTTAGTCTAGAACTACAGTAACATCATGTTCACACTCTGTACTTACTCCCGATTTCTCCCAACATGGCAACACAAGAGCTGTCAGTCAAGACATGGGAAACTGGCGTCACTGATTTGAAAAAGTAACTCAGATATTTCCTTCTAAATTAAAAAGTAATGCGTTACTTTACTAGTTACTTGAAAAAAAGTAATCTGATTACGTAACTCGCGTTACTTGTAATGCGTTACCCCCAAACGGGCAGCTTCTAGAAAATACCACTGTGCACTGTGAGCGTCACGGTGAATTAATTCCTGTCTCACCAGAAGATTGTGTCTGCCGCACTGCTGGCACTGTCCAGATGTCTAAATTTGTTCTGGTTATCATTTACTCATTCTTTGGACTATATTAGTGGAGTAGGGAATAGTGAATGCAGGTGATTTCGAATACAGCTATTGTCTTTATAAATGAGTCACTGAGTCATTCACTCAACCAGTTTGTTCACTGTTCATTGTCCACTGTCAATGGACAATGCAGCATTTATTGTCAACACAGCAAATTTGTGTGGAAAACCTTAAACATAATGCAAAATCTGCGTTGAAATTTTTTTTTTTTACCATTGTGCAAAATTTCGGTAAATGTGATTGGGGATAGGACTGGGGACTTGTTTTGAGGATGTTACACTTTGAATTGCTCAAGGACCTTGCTGCGTGTTCTCTCAGATGAAAAGAGAGTGTCATATGTTTTCTGAGAGTGATGAAATGCTGTAAAGGAAAGGTTGTGCAGAAAGCCCTTATACGGAAATGGGTGTGTTTTATACAAATGACTAAACTCTTTTTGTGAAAAGTTCTCCTGTGCATACAAGTATGGTATGAAATCATCCACTCATTTATTAGTGAATGAGACACGTTTTCTTGGATTGCACCACTAAATTTCGGCCTCATGCCTACGGCCAAATGATGTATGTGCATAACATACTTTTGCATGTGTGATATTGCTTTAATAGATATATTTGATATTTATAACATAATTTGTGAATTGTAAGCCAAAAGCAGGAACTGAGTCTGACAACAGGATTTAAGTTGCAGCTAGTAATAACACAAAGTCGCTCTGTCTTTCAACTTCTGGCTCTGGAATCTGGGACAAAGCTCATCAAATGTCTCTGTCAAAACTTAATGGACATTTCCAGTACACCCTTCAAAAAGAGGACGTGAAGCCTAACAACTGCAGTCAAAAACAACATCGCAACGCGTTCAGAAAACACTGTGATCCTTCATAGCCCAAATTCAAAATGGCAGAAAGGAGGCATCCTTGAAAGTCTGTTAATCCTGCAGCACTTTGGCATCCTGACTCCATCACGCTCATCTTTGTGATGGACAGCGGACATAAGCGGAGGTTAGGCCAACGCTTTCCTGATGTCATCTCCAATTCAGGGTCCATTTCTCAAGAGTCTGTGTCATATTGCCTCCATGTGTGGATTCCAGCGAAATGCTGAGATTTTAGGGATGAAAAAGGCAGCCTTTCACATAAACACATGGTATAAATAAATCATTAACCTGATGACAATCAAACAAGCAAGAAACATCGATTGTCTAGAGTGACAACAGACACAAGACGGCACTTAATGTCCTCAAAGTCTAGCACTCGAGGGAGCTGAGAGACCATTGTGGGCAGGCAGATTTGAAGTCTAGATGAGGACGTCAGGACGCTCAGAAACCATTTGATCAGCTTAACTAAGAGAAGTGGCAGAGATTGACAGCTGAGGCTGTTTTGTGGCTGCAGATAAAGTATTCAGTAGTTGTGTGGCCATCGGGAGGGGGTAAAGTGGCAAACAATGTCCACGGGACGCACTTAGATGTGGACCCACTGACTGAGAAAGTGCTGTGGCGTGTTGAAACGTGATGAGGTGCAATATAGACGGCCCGTTGTCAGTTTACTCGACTGTCACTTTGCTAAACTCTAGCACAGCATTGTTCTAATAGTCATTTCTGTCGTAGCATGTCTTTGGACTGCGTATTTACTGTGCTGATTTTGAGGGGAAATCAGTGGAATTCTTTAAACAGAGCTATGAGTACTATAGTCAAATTTTAGAAGATGGCAGCGAAATGTATTAAACTGTACGATGGGCATCAGTTTCGTGCAAATTTGAACAGCTTTATGTGTGTTGATCCCATGTAGGCCTGGCTTTCAGATACAGATATAATTACACTATTTTTAAGAGATATTCCACTCAAAATTGAAAATTCTGTCATTATTTACTTACCCTCAAGCCATTCCGAGTCTTCTGTAGAAAACAAAAAGAAGATATTTTGAAGAGCTCAAAATATCTCTGTGTATTCCTCAGAAGAAAGAAAGTCACTTCAGTTTTGAACAACAGTAAATAAATAAACTTTTTTTTTCTTGGGGGAAATATCCCTATAAATGTAGCTGACCTTCAAGCAAACAGCACATTTCTCACAAATATCAAGATTGTTACATTATATAAATTTTAACCCCCAATCGTCATCTTAAACAGTTATTTCTACCTGATTTAAACCATTAAAATTGTATAAATTAATGTGTTTAGGTTGATTTAGCAAAATTAAATAATATTTTCGAGTTGAATAAAACCAATTAATTTTTAATATTGTCAGGTTACCATTTCTGTCAATGTAATGTAAAGGTTTTAACACATCATTGAAGGTAAATATCATAGTTCCACTTAGTTTTAGTCTTAAACTTTACCTTTTTAAATCTAAAAATACACAATAACTGTGAATCAGATGCATCATGTGAATGAAACATGTGAATGATGATTTCCAATTAAAGGAGTACTTCATACTCTCATTCAACTCTAAATAAAATAGAAAATGCATATGTGAACTTGCAGAGTGACTAAAACCAGCATAAATGTAGCTTTTAGCTGATTATTTGTTTAATTAATTTCCCTAGATGGAATTTTTGGTATGTGTATTCTATCAGCACATGTATTTTTGAATGAGGGGTTAAATTCCCCAACAGAGGGCACTATTACACCTCCAAATACACAATAAACGAGACTTCACATTCCTGTTAGGAATCCCACCCTTTTTATCTTGTTATATGTAATAAAAAAAAAAAAAGGCACAACATTAATTGTCATCTACTGTATATTTGTTCCCCTTGCAAACAACAACAACAAAAAAGTACTCTTGCAGATAGTGATAGTGAATCATTAAAATATTCTTATATAATGGTATTTACATTGTACTCCAAAGCACCTGTTTTTAAAGATGCATCAAGTTACTATTGTACATGTCCAAAAACATGATGGTACCATGGTACATTTTAATAGTCATAGTTTTAAACACACACACACACACACACACACACAAAAAAAAAAAATCACAATGTGCAATAATTTGTTTAATTCACACATACAGAAAAAGTAGTAATAAAACAGTATTTGTTTAGCTTTAACAGCTAGAGAAAAAAATACAAGCAATGAAACATTTTAAGGTTAAATCATATGTGCAAATTGCATATTTTTGCATAAAAATGTGTGGCCAGAAAAAGGTCTCTGAATAAAAGTGCATGTGAAAAACTTCCAACGAATTGCACAGTGTTGACATTGCATAGTTTAGAACTCTACAAGACAGAGATATTTGCATTTGCATTGCATTTTTAATAAACACAGACAAGCAGAAACACACAGACACACATACACAAACTCTTTCACAATATTTAAGACAATTGTTTCCATATGGCGCACACATACAAAGAACAATGGCAAATTATGTATTGTTTTATACTTTTTTTCAGCTTTGTTTTGTTATAGTAGAAAGCAAAAGAACATACTGCACTGTGTCCGTGACCACGCACAGTGATTTGGACTGCATTTGCCATGGGAAACTCAGCTGAGTAAACAAGCACTGTCCATTATCGTTCATAAAACCTGACAAATAGTTCTGGATCGCCAGTCTTATCCCAGCTTCAGGTCTGTAACCCTTTCAAAACCCAAAGTCCAAGACATTTCCAACAAACAGGCGCAGTTTCTTAAAATACAGAAATGCACATTTTATATGTATAGCAGCACAATTGACTGTGTGCAACCTCTATTCACTTGGGCCTGCCCAATTACAGATGAGAAAACGGTGGCATTTTGTATGTATATATTATAATTGCTCTGAAAAAAAAAGACCCTAAAAAGTTTCAGAATTATTGTATGTAAATAAAATAAATATAAACTGTATTTAAAAACATGACATACAAGTTTCAATAGAAATTACATTAAGGTATAGGCCTATTTTAGTTTACCATAAATGCTTGTCAATACATTCTGTGTAAAAAGTCCTAATTGCATTTAATATAATTGTAAACTTTAATACATTTTCATTTAATTGCAATAGGCATGCATTAAGTGTTAAAAAATATAACATTCATTTCACACTTAAGTATAACGTTTTTAAAGTAATTTCTGTAATATATGTATATGTACTTTTTCATATAGGAAAACACACTTAAGTATAACTTTTTTAACCTCTTAAGTGCCACCGGCCCACCGGTGGGCCCAGTTGCACTCTTTTTTTCGTTGTCTTTTTTCTGTCACATATCTTAGTAATAATCATAAATTACATATCATTTGAAAGCTTAAAACCTCAAAATTCATCCCGTGAAAACCATTTTGAAATCGGACGTTGCGTTACCATGGAATTGGTACTTTAAAATCTTTTGGCGGTCTCCTCCCCTTTAGTGGGTGGAGTCAGGTGACATATTACAAAATGTATTATGGTCTTTTAGAATCAAAACTTTTTAGAATCTTGACAAAATACATATCGTCGGAAAGGTCTGAGTCTCAAGATTCCATTTTTGTGATAGAAGTAATATTGACAGAGATATTTAGACATTTGTGACAGAAAAATGCATTAAAAAAATTCAATGGAGTTTTGATGGCACCCGGTGGCTGTTTGTGGTATAACGCCCTAAATAAAATCTCTCAGGAACCTCAATTTTTTTTTATCTCAACTTCAAATTTGGAACATAACTTATTTAGACATAAGGCTTTAATTTTATAGCAATTTTGGATTATTTCGAAAAATAATAATGAAATAAAAATGGTACAGTGTATTTGCTTTACAGTAAATTTAAACTTCTTTAACTTTTTGATACTTTAATATTTTGAAATGATTCCACTTCTGCAATAATCTGCAGATTGTCTTCTTAAAAAAGAGTCCAACCTTAGGCCTGTATTCCAAAGCGTTTATGAATTATTACAATTTGAGTTTGAATAGTGCACTTTCACATTTATATTCAAAAATGGGGGGTGGCACTTAAAGGGTTAAACAGTATAATTTCTATAATATGGGTACTTTTTTCATATAGGAAAACATATTTCCATTCAAAATGTTTTAGGGTTGAAGATCAGTGCAAAATAAATAAATAATCACAAAAATAATCACATTTTTAATTTTCACACTAAATCATTATTTCTGTGCTTTGTGCAACAATTAGTATATATTCTCTGAAATTTTAAGATTTTAAATTATTGAGTTTGACTAGGGCAATATGTCTATGTAATAAACACAACCACAATGAAAAACTATATAAAGTTGTTTTATTCTTGTTAATTCAGTAAGTCATGAGGACAAGCATAGAACAAAAATGGAACTGTTTGCTTAGAATGACAAGAAGAAATCAAAGTGTGGAGTTTCTAAAACAGTCACCTTTAAAACCATCTGGAAAAATCAGGATCAGGAAATCAGCACGGTTGTAAGTACATGCTTTGGCCCTTTAGGGCAAACTGCCCACTGGACCACTCAAGCGGCCCCTGCGTGGCATCATGCCATAGATGTGTTACAGTACCTCCAAGCTGGAAACAATTGTCACTGTTATGGACTGTTTACACTGAATTACAATTGCTGTAATGTTCCTTAGCCCACTCAGATCCTTTGTCTGAACAGCTGCCCGCAGTTTAGCCTGCCACATAAAAAGCTGGCAGTGTTTTAAGGGTGGAGTGTTCTCTTTGACTTCTCAGTTTCTCGTGTCGCTACTCATTTCCAAGTTTGACTGATAAACAGACAAAGATACAATAAAAAGAAAACAAACTTTATCTTAAAGGGACAGTTCGCCCAAATGATTTTCGCATCACCTTCATGTCGTTCCAAACCTGTATGGCTCTATGGATCACAAAAGAAGATATTTTCAAGAATGTTTCAACTGTTTTCGTCCACGCAACAAAGGTCAGTGGGGTCCAAAAGTGTGAACATACAAACACTGAAACATTTTCTAAAATGCCTTCTTTTGTGTTGACATGAGGTGGAGTAAATGATGACCGAATTTTCATTTTTGGGTGAACTACCCCTTTAAGTTAAGCATACGAGGGAGGCTCCTTCTTTATTAAGTCACAGTGGCAGCATTTAGATTCAAAGGGTTATTTCAGGCACAACCAACAAGAGGGAATGCATTCCAGGGCTGTTACCAAAATAAACTGGCTAGTAATGCAAAAATGAACACTTTTTAAGTCACATTGCTAATCTGGCGTGCACTGGGACCTGTGCCCATGGGACAAGAAAACTCTTTTGAATGTATTGCTCCTTTTATCAGTCTTTTAAGGAGGTGTAAACTTTGTTTGTACATAGAGGTTTGTGAATAGAGAGGAATCTTATAAGAGAACACATCTTTTGAGTTAGCTTGTTAGCTCTTTGTTTTTACACCCGTCTTCAGCCTTTTGTTTAGCAAAACTGCTCCACTATCAGGACCTATATTTGTTGTCATTTCTCTAGAACTATGTATAAACTGTGTTCAGAGAACAGCAGGAAAATCTTTCAAATATTCCATAAAAAGCACTGTACTCTACTGGATTGGTCTTTTTTATTCTTTTTTTTCTAAAGACACAAGATACAAACTGGTTGCCATAAGAATCTATTGGTTTAAACTGAATTAGTTTAGTTACATTTAGGAGTTACAAGTTAATTACTTATTTGTAATGATGAAGTTGGAATTTAGTACATTTAAATATATTACCAAAATAATATATTTTACCATTACAATTACAATTATAATCAAGCACTTTACGTCAAAATGAAAGTACTCCTTTAAAGCATGACAACATCTCATTAAAACATGATTTAAAATGTACTTAAACTAAACTACAACTTTTAATTTGACATGATTAAAAAGTGCACTTTACTTAAGTGTGTTACGAAAAATAGTCATGAAAGCGTATTCTCTTAAGTACACCTAAGTGGTCTTTTAATTTGTTAATATTATATTATCTGCAAGAACTGAAATATTCTTTGTTAAATAAGGTTTGAAGTACTCTACAAGTGCACATTCAATACAATTAAGTACACTTCTTTTTTACAAGAGTAAAATGTGTCACTGATATGCAAATACACCAGAAGGATACACCTTCACTTCCTGTATGGTGCCACATGGCAGTGAAAATTGTGAACTATAAAGTTTTTATAAAGATCATGTGATCAAAATGTAGAAACAATTTGATGAAAGCTGTTGGATGAGTTTTCAGGTCTGTTGTCAACCAAATGAAACATGGCAAAAGATCTAAGACAAAGTTTTACAAGAAGAGGAAACTAGACCAAATGGCTCTAAAGCAATTTGCTTAAATATGAACATTTGAACTTTTAGTGGTTCTAGAGGGTTTAAGAAACTGACTCCAAAATTGCCACAAGAAATATTGAGACCTTTCCCAACCAGGTTGCCAAATTTCACAACTTTTGGTTCTATTAAACTCCCATTGCACAGGAAGAAATTGGAGAAAACCTACAGGATAGGTGTCTGCCCACCATCAGTACTTGGCTTCTAGTCAAGGATGTTGGTCAGATTTTTCTACACTGTTTGCCTCCAGAGATCAAACAGTCAAAATAATGATTTCATCGCTAATACTTCTGACAGTTTACAACGGTCTAAGAGCGGCCTGTACTCTGAATTTCATCATCCCGAACCTCAGAGGTGCCAACATAAGCTCTTCAGACAGCGAACCTTAAAAACCCAATCCCTATCTGATCCAGTTGTAAAGCGGTTCATGTGCTGCATAAATATTGACAGTTTGACATTTGTTTCACACAGGCTAATCCATTACACTTGCTGCAAATCTCGCAAGTGTGAGGTCATGGCAAAAGTATTCCTCAATGTCATAAATATGTCATCCGCTAATCAGTTTGAAAAGTCTTTTCAGGTTTTTTTTTTCTTGCTCCGACTAGATGAACATCAAAACATACAGAGAGTACAGAGAGTGTAGGTGACACTGGACTAAAACTCTCATCCAAACCGGGCAGTTGGAGAGTTTAAGTTCTTAAAACAACACTAGACTGTCAAAGCTGCTCTCTCGCTGTTCTTAAAGAGTGCTGAAATCTTTGTTTTAAAACGGTAAACTCTTAGAGGGCTGATGTGACCCGTAGCGCTGCTGGCATAAACAAATATTATGCCTTCGCCGGCCGGAGGTAGAGTCAGCAAAGGTGTTAATTGTTTTCAGGCTGTCATCTTTAAGAGCTGTTAAGATCAATTAAAGTCATCGCTGAGCTGAGCATGTGCTCGGTGAAACAACCCAGACTGAGTACGCTGTGCGTCTGGAATGCGAGCAGCAGATATAGATTAACCGTGTGAAAATCAGCACTGAGAGAACACTTCAGGAGGAATGTACAAACCAATTCATTTTACATAAAAAGGTTTATTGAAATATGTCAAGCAAAGCACGAAGGACTAATAGTTCAACCTAAAAAGGATAGTTCACCCAAAAAACTATCGTTTTTACTCTTGTGTTGTTACAAACCCATATGACTTTCTTTCTTCTCTGGAACACAAAAGGAGAGACGTTAAGCAGATTGTCCAGCTGCTCTTTTCCACACAAAGAAAGCCAAAAGCGGTTCCAAAAAGACTTTTATTAGAATTTATTCAAACTTGTTTAAACTTATTCAAACTTCAAACTGACTTTCAAGTGACAAAAATAAGAGCCAATGGTGCTTGACATAATTGTCAACTCAGATCAAATTTAACATACCATGTTTAAATATATGGATACATGAATAAGATTTTGAGATTTATACATCATCTGAAGCTGAATAAATATGTTTTCAATTGATGTATGGTTTGTTAGGATAGGACAATATTTGGTCGAGATACGACTATTTGAAAATCTGGAATCTGAGGGTGCAAAAAAAATCTAAATATTGAGAAAATCGCCTTTAAAGTTGTCTAAATGAAGTTCTTAGCAATGCATATTACTAATCAAAAATTACGTTTTTATATATTTAAAGTAGGAAATTTACAAAATATCTTCATGAAACATGATCTTTACTTAATATCCTAATGATTTTTGGCATAAAAGAAAAATCAATAATCTTGACCCATACAATGTATTTTTGGCTATTGCAACAAATATACCCCAGCGACTTAAGACTGGTTTTGTGGTCCAGGGTCACATAGAAATCATAGAACAGTGGTTTTCAGTTAGGTGACCTCAGCAAACATTTAAGGTGGCCAAATTAAAGTATTAAAAAAGTTTTAGAATTGCTTATTTTGACTACATTTATGTTATGTTTGTGTTCTTTTTTGGAGCTTGACAGCTTTTGGTCACAGTATACTTTCTTTACATGGAAAAGAGCAACGTGAACATTCTTCAAAAATTCTCCAAAAGAAAATCATGTAGATTTGGAATGATGACAGAATTTTCATTGAGCTTATTCAAATAAGATTGATGGTGCCCCTTTATATAATTCGCTTTAAAATGTAATACAATGAACAAATATGTTTTTCTGCTAAATGTGGATGATATTTGCTGCTGTTGGGGTTAGGATATGGTTAGGGTTAACGGTACAGTAGTGCAATTAAAAACCAAACTGGACAAGGCATACTTTAGTTCACTTAAAGGGGTCATATGATGCAATTTCAAAATTTCCTTTCTCTTTGGAGTGTTACAAGCTGTTCGTGCATAGATAAGATCCGTAAAGTTGCAAAGATTAAAACCTCAAACCCAAAGAGATATTCTTTATAAAAGTTAAGACTGGTCCACGCCCTTCTAAAACGCCTCATTCAAACACGCCCCCACAAAGTTACTGTGTTGGAAGATTTGCATAACATCGCCCACATGTTTACACAAGGGCTGTCCAAACTCAGTCTTGGAGGGCCGGTGTCCTGCAGAGTTTAGCTCCAACCCTAATTAAACCCACCTGAACCAGCTAATCAAGCTCTTACTAGGCATAGAAACTTCCAGTCAGGTGTGTTGAGGCAAGTTGGAGCTAGGAAAATAATGTGTTTTTTTAACCTTAAACCGCATAAACACATTGCATTACACCAAATACACAAAATAATGTTCTTTTTAGCAACGTCATATGACCCCTTTAAACATCTCGATGGAGAAAGTCCCTAAAAGCCAACATATTTAATCATAAAGCACCACTACCTAAAAGAATGAAACACTAGAAACCGAGGAGAGAGGATAATTGCTGGCTGAAATCCCCCTCATATGCACCCTTTTTTCCCCCGACTCTCAGCGTTCCAGACCAAACTCAATCTTACTGATCCTGACTGCTGTAGAGCTGGGAAATGTGGTAAAGGGATTGACAAAGGCTATAAGAAACAGTGAGAAGTTGGATAAAGGCCCCAAGGCCTACCTTTTTGGCTCGTCCTCCTGTCGTTGTTAATAAACGTTGGGATACTGTGTCTGCAGGATGGTGAAAATTACATTAGTGGAGCTCATTTCAGACTTTGGATTGAATTATGGTTATGTATGTGACTAGATTGTCTTGCGATGTGTGTGTTTTGTGCTGTTTAACTGTGTAACATAATATGATGTAGTTTGCTCATTTTGGGTTCACTCTCAGTCTCTTTTAATTCATAAAAGCTCATGGGGAGGGGTGGGGTGTGCATATTAGTACCTTAAAACTTCACTTCAAATAAGAGACCACATTATGGATCTATAAATGACTGCATGACTGCCTCACTCCTTCCTTCCAAAACTATTTCTTTACCTAGTTAATTCAGGCTGTTTCCATGCCTGAACCCTTTAATTAAGAGCCGGAAGCCACATCTGTCTGTATTTTGTAGTTCCTTTTTCACAGTAAATTAACTTCATTGCTGAACAAAATCTTGTCAGTAATTGCACATTCATAACAGAAATCTCAGATTTGCTTTATGCATTTATGTGAGTTTGTTTCATCCCGCATGAAGATATAACAATTTAAACACATGGTCTTCATTGACAAAACACTTTTCAACAGTACAACAGTGAGGAATATTTACACCATTTCTACTGGGTTACGGTAAATATTAATTTGGAGCCGATCAGTGCAAGTTTTACCTGTCCAAACCGCAGAGCATGAATGTTTCATATCATATTTGATTTGATATGTGCTGTCCTGACCAATCAGACGCCTCCTTGAGGAGCGTGGAGGAGGAACCCCGTCCCGTCCCATCAACATTAATTGTCAGCAATCAGCTGAGGGAAAACTATTATCACTAATGCTCGGAGAAACCTGAGAAATCTGCACAGATGGGTGTTTGCACTTTCTCCATGCACCTATCTGTGATGAATCCTGAGAGAGTTTTCTACAGTAGATTAATGCTGTCGGTCCACAAACCAAGACAGCTTGTGCTCCTCCCCTGTTCCTTCAAGACTGATGGGAAGGCCTCATATATCAAGGTGTTGGTAAAGCTTTGCAGTGGAGTCATGTATCATATACTCCAGAAATATACACAATACACTACTACACTTGCTCTAATACTATATATTTAAAGGGATAGTTCACCCCAAAAATGAAAATTCATGAAGTGTTCTAGAAGATATTCATCATATATGTGACCCTGGACCACAAAACCAGTCTTAAGTCGCTGGGGTATATTTGTAGCAATAGCCAAAAATACATTGTATGGGTCAAAATGATAGATTTTTCTTTTATGCCAAAAATCATTAGGATATTAAGTAAAGATTATGTTCCATGAAGATATTTTGTAAACGTCCTACCTTAAATATATCAAAATGTAATTTTTGATTAGTAATATGCATTGCTAAGAACTTCATTTGGACAACTTTAAAGGCGATTTTCTCAATATTTAGAGATTTTTTTGCACCCTCAGATTCCAGATATTCAAATAGTTGTATCTCTGTCAAATATTGTCCTATCCTAACAAACCATACATCAATGGAAAGCTTATTTATTCAGCTTTCAGGTGATGTATAAATATCAATTTCGGAAAATTGACCCTTATGACTGGTTTTGTGGTCCAGGGTCACATATAGCATATGAACATTTTCCGCAAAGTTTGAAACCAGAAAGTGTCCAAGACTTTTTGTACTTATTGTACTAATATAGAAACCTAAGAAATTTAATTGTGTGAAACTTTGATTGAAAAGTGTGCTTGTGCTATATATATAAAAAAAAAAAAATCCACTTCTTTTGATAGACATACAGTACCTAGTCAAAAATACATTTATTTCATACTAAGTATAGTTCAAATCTATTAACATATTTACTGACATATCACTCAAGCCTTACTGATATAAAAATTGTCATTGAACTTTATTTGGAGTACTACTTGTGCACAATGTACATTTCTTAATATTAAGTCTAAAATGTGTTAAATGTACACTGTAAAAAAAATCTGTGACATTTACGGTAAAATGCTGTACAGCTGTGGTTGCCAGAACTTCACCGTAAAAAATATGGTAGCAACATTTTAGGTTTTACAGACTTAATTAAATTCACAATAAAATACCGTATTTCATTAACTGATGTAATGTTAATAAACCAACACATTGAAGTGTTAATATCTGTTTTGAACCATTGCAATGCACTGATAACCACCAAAAACTGGTGGTGATGAGAAAGTCACATGATGAACCAAAGCTCATCACAAACAGCTTTTCTATGCGCTGCGGAGGGCAATACTTGTATATAGAAGGTGCACACAGTGTCATTCACACAAACACTAAACCCCATGATGGTGACACACATGATACTGAAATAATGTAATAAACATTCATTTAACAACATTAGATATAAGATTAAACCCTAATGTACACAACTAATAAGAAAAAACAAAGAAAAAACATGTTATTTCAACAAAAAAACATCAAATATGAAGAGTCATGCAGGGAATTCTGGGAGTGTCAATTTACGGGTTTTCACTGTAAATTATACAATGACTTTTTCTTTTTCACTTCCAAAAACGTATTTTTAACAGTATTTTACTGTAAAATTACATTTAATGTAATTACATTTATTCAACGAATATAGTATGGAAACTTACTGTTAACCAGTTAACAGATTCTTTTTGGAGGGCCACTGTATGTTGAAATTAGTTTATGATGTGGTGAAAATAATAGCTTTGAAGATAAAACATCTGTCTATACACACTAATTAATTCATGACTCATCATAGCTTATGGATATTCCTTTGAGAAATTCTGCATGGAGACATTTTACCTGGATCAAGAAGATTACCTTGACTTTAATGCTAAAAAACAATATATAGCATTAGATTTACAATAAATATCAATTAAAATGCATTAGATAACAAGGTGAATAATAAAAGAAAACTGTATCTTGTAAATACGGATTACTTCTGTAACTCTTAAAAAACTACTCATAAAATCGACCTGTAATCTAAAAATCTGCTTCAGCAATTTCAAATTTACAGATTTGCAATTACTAAATACTAATCTGAATTTCGGGGCGATGTGTCTCCTTGATCATGCCCTAACATTTATGGTAGCTATAACCCAAATAATTTTTGTCTTGGTGTTACTGTAGGTCAAATAATTAGATTCCCAGGGAATGCATTAGCTGATCTAATGTATGTGTTGAATGTAAAGAAAGTGTGGATAAAAGTGTTTGCAAAACATAGAAAAAAAAAAATGTAAATGATAAAAAATGCGAATGTAACCTTGTAAGACCCTCTGATCCATGAAAATCTGGGGTTTTCAAGTGAGGGAAAATAATAATTTTCACATTTGGGCGAATTTGTTTATGGAAGACCTTTGAAGACCATGTTGGACAGTTGGTATTTTTAGTGAACATTGTTTAATATTTTATCTTGTACATTTCTAGCTGTCTGTTACATGTCTGCTTTCTGTTTGTTAAATAAATAGTGATGTGATTGATGGCCTGATATATAAGACCATAAAACTGAATGTTCTTTTTCAACTGACTGTATATATTTGTTTGTCTGCACTCAGAAGTCTGGCCCCGTGAGAACCCTGTCAGCTCTTGTATGTAGCGGAGACATGAATCGAGGCGGAACTCTTTCTATAGACTCTCTTGCTCTCTCTCTTTCTCTCTGTCTCACCCCAGGGGAAAGAGCAGCTGTCAACCCTCAGCACAAGAGGGACCCTCCGGGGCACCTGGGGACCACCGCCAAGGCCATCAGGGCCTGCTGGATCCGGTCTGTCAGTGAGTAGCCACCCTCAGGGAGCCCTGAAACAGCGGTTCCCTCCTCCATCTTTCCATGCCTTTTTTCTGGGTCTCTTTCTTCGCTCTGTGACAGATGAGCCAGGACAGTGTGAAGATGTGCACCTGTCTATACAGCGAATGTGCATTACTGTAAGAGCTGTCTGTCACATGCAGAGTCTGATCTTCTGTCAGCCCAAAGAGCCCGGTTCACGTTTACTGATGCAGGACATATGTTCGGATGAAAATGGGAGCGTGTTCGTATGTTTGTGACAATAATGGTGCATGCAATTCAGAATGTGTCGCTCCTTTTCAATTCATGAGTTAGAATTTGAATTGGCCACACTACACAGGTATAAGCAATTCATGATTTGTCATTTTTCTCCTAATAAATTGGGACCAAAGCGTTCAAGGTTTAAAGGGGACACACTCATTAAAAAAAAAATTATGAATCCAAAACATTTATTTTATATATATGTATATATATATATATATATATATATATATATATACTGTATATACACACACACACAGTATATATAAATTATGTTACAAATGTTGCTACCAAGTGAAAAATAAAAATACTGAGATGTTTTTAAAATAGCCTACATTTATTTCATTTATTTACTACAAATACATTTACATATTTATGCACTTAATAAAAATGCCCTGCAATTATACTTTTAGTATACTAAACTAAAGTCTGTTAAATTAAACCCATTTTGTGCTTAATGCACTTTAATTGTGCGAAAGTAGTCCAACTAACGATATATTGAAGTATATTTGATTGTGCTACAATGGAGCTACTGCAAGTATACTTCAGGTACACTTTAGATATCTTGTATTTAAAGACTGATGTTATTAAAAAAATCATATCACAATAGTGAAATGAAAACCCATTTTAAGCTTAATATTAACAAATGTGCATTGTGCAGAAGCAGTACTCCAAATAAAGTTTAATTAACATTTTTAAGTCTCGAGCGATGTGTCGGTAAATATGTTAATATATTTGAACTATACTTAGTATGAAATAAATGTATTTTAAATATATTACTTTTTTCACTAGGCTTCTCTGCTTTTTTACGTTCTATAACACTTAACCCTTGAACAGTTGTTATGCTATTGGATATCAGAATGTTTTGATCAGAATTTTTGATTTACTAAATCACAGCGCTACTTGTCCAGTGACCACGCAGGGCTGAGAGAACATTGACCAGACCCACAAATCTCTACATATCAACACCAGCATTTAGTATAACACATCCTGTCCCTGTATTCTCTCATGGGAGCGCAGAGAAAAAGATCTTCACTTCCTGTTCCAGCACCATGACCTCATAATGCCATTATGCCAACTCTTACAGGCTGGAAAACATGAGCTTCTGGGAATAACAGCACTCATGAGCGGGTGTGGCTGGAGAGATCAGTGTGTGTAATATTTCCCTAAAGTTTTGGCAGGTGATCACATAATGTTTAGCAGGATATGCTACCAATTTGTTCTCACATCACTCTGCATCCTATTTAAATGACCGTTTTAGATACTTTGGATATGTAACATTTGCAAATAATGCTTTGAAATATTAATTGTTTATATATATATATATATATATATATATATATATATATATTTTTTTTTATATCAATTTCCAAGAATGAGAGTGACTCCTGGTTAACATGTATTAAAAGGGGTCGTGTTTAGTCACTATTTAGTGTGGTATTTTTTGACAATATTCACTCATCATGACAGTAAAATAGGGCATTCTAAGTCAATATACTGCAGTATTTCATCTCTCAAACAGTAGAAAATATGGTTAACACCTGGTCATGCATGAAAAAAAAAATACCGTCATGTACCGTGAAACCGGTATAATTTTGAAAAAGACCGTGATATAAATTTTTGGTCATACCGCCCAGCACTAGTTTCAGGTATAAGGAAGATCTTTTTTTCTTGTGTTAGTTAGTCTCTCTCGTTTTCTGTGTGTGTGTGTGTGTGTGTATGCATTTGAATGTGTGTGTGTGTGTGTGTGTGTGTGTATGTGTGTGTATGCATTTGAATGTGTGTGTGTGAGCCAGTCTCAAGGTCAGGCAGGAAATGCCTGTACAGATGTTGCCTTCGTGTAGATGGTTATGAGAGTATCCCAGCTCAGACAGGAAACGGGTGCGCTTTGTAGCTTGTTGCAGTGTTGAGTTCTCTTTGCACTCTTGACTTGATGACAGTAGACAAATTGTGTTGCATGATCACATACTGATGGTGAAATGACTGCTGTTCACAAAGCCATTTTAATTGATTATAAATATTATACACATTTATTATAGTAAGCATATGTACTTTAAGGTGATGTATAAATGATGATTTTGACACAATATGTTGCAACTTCAGCTACCAGATTTGACCAAAATAAATGGCAATTCAATTGAAAAACATTGCAATTTTATGATTTTATGTCACCTTTGCCAATTACAATGTTGTTTAGCTTATTTTTTATGATGTTTAATGCTATTTAATGTTATGCCAAGTAATTTTTTTTTGCTTTTTCCCATGTGAAAAGTGATTTTGTTTCTTAAATTATAATGATTTTTTTTTAAATAATTGTCCGTTTTTTTTTTTTTTAAATCATGTTTCCTTGGCATTTTGCATAATTTATACTGTATTAAATTAATCTATAAAATCCATAAAATGCACAATTGAAAAAATATTTAATAAAACATGTTAAGGCTATAAATTAACTTAGATAATTTTATCCTGAAAAAGGGCAAAAAGAAAGT
The DNA here is from genome assembly GCF_001515605.1 of Sinocyclocheilus anshuiensis. Lineage (NCBI taxonomy): Eukaryota > Metazoa > Chordata > Actinopteri > Cypriniformes > Cyprinidae > Sinocyclocheilus > Sinocyclocheilus anshuiensis. The sequence goes on from NW_015551045.1 coordinate 4,959,372, forward strand.
TAATTTCCATACATAAAATGTTTTACAACATATTTTTTGCAGATGAACAACCACAAATAGTTATACATCAGATTTGATAGAATATGTACAATTGTGAATATTTATAAAAGAATATGCAAAATTTGATTTAAATGTTCAAATGTGTAAAGTCCCAATACAAAGCCTTATTGTTTTTATGGGCATTTTAATTATGGCAACATTTCATTTTGATTAAAGAATAAAATAACCCTTTCACCTATAGAACCACCAATCAATAAATATGACTGTTATCTCTAAGACTGTTATTTTCCATTCATTTTATTTTTGCTTGAATGATTACCTATTAATATGACTCCTATTAAAAATATTGCCACTGACTAGATGGCGCTATTCAACCAAAAAAAAAAAAAAAAATGTATGGAGTAAGGATTAAAGGAGAAAAGGATAGGAAAGTCTCACTCACACCAACCGGCTCCGTCCACTCGCTCCCAGCATGCACTCCAACTCAGAGAGCGCGAGAGAGAGAGCGAGAGAGAGAGACTCAGAGAGAGAGAGAGAGAGAGAGAGAGAGAGAGAGGGAGAGGGGTTACTTACTTGACCTCTTCCACCCCCATCTCTCTCTCTCTCTCTCTCTCTCTCTCACACACACGCACACACTCGCTGCATGGGACTCGGTCCTCAGGGACTAGTATGTTTTTTTTTCTTCCCTTTCGAGGCTCTGGGCTTCTTTTAGTGGACGTGTGATCGGTGCACATTTGGGAGTTTGAGAAAATCCCTGGCACCTTGCCACGCTTTCCATTCATTTAAACATGAATTCTGCAAATGTCAGTGTACTTTCATATTACGGAGTGAACAATCACAGGGGCTGCTCCGTTATTAAGAACTAATCTGTATAAGCAACATATAAATGAAAGGGAAATACAATCAGTGCGTCAATATAATCAAGTTACATGTGAATTACATACATGTCTTTTGAAAACATAATTTTATCTCTAGATATAACTAGATAATAGAGCATTTAATAACTTTAATTTGCTTGTGTGTTATATTCCAAGTCATCTGAAATAGTACTGTAACTTTCTGTGAGAAACAAAAAGAAAATTAGAAGCAAATTGAATTGGCTTATGTTAAGTCTTGTTTTCTGAAAAATGTATCAAGTTTCATACATTTATCGAGTTTATGCTTCCAGTGGGGTAGGACAAATAAATTCAAAGGTAAAAAAAATATATATATATTTTTTAATTATTATTATTTCTATCAACAGATATTTTTCTATAGCTTTAAGCAAAAACTCACTCTATTTGATAATTTCTTTCTTAATATTTTATATCATTTTGCTACATAAGGAACATATCTTGATTTAAAAATGTTTAGATATTTACTGGAAAACATAAATAATGGAAGACAATTTTTGATCCACTTAATTTTTTTATGGAAAATAGCTTTAACATTCTTCAGACCGTCTCCTATGTTCCACTGAATGAATGAATGAACGAATGAATGAATGAACGAATGAAGGAAGGAAGGAAGGAAGGAACAAACAAACAAATTGACCTCAATTTATGATGAAGTCGAACTATTCCTTTAAACGCTGGAAAATTAAAAAGAACATAATTTTTGTCTATTTTTTTACTTCAAAGTATTTGTCAAGTTAAGAATGAAGGTAATAGTGTACCAGAGAAACCTAGTAAAGGCACAATATTGACATTTTCCAAATTCATTTTCTGTGGTAAACATAAACATTTAGATGATAGTGCTAATTGTTTCACATTACAATGCAAAAAATTATTTGCAAAAAACTTCTAAAAAAAATTTCTAGCCATCAATGGGAATAGTTAAAGAAAAAAGAGAGAAGTGAGAATGAAAGCCTGGAGATGCAAATCAAATTCAAGAGCATTTCTAAGAGAATATGGTTATCAAACCCAACATGCAGTGCCACTGAATTCAGGTGGAAGTGTGTGTGTGTGTGTGTGTGTATAGAGAGAGGGGTGGGGGTAGTTTGAAACGAGATTGTGGACGTGTTTCTATCTTTGTGTTTCTGGAAGTTTGCATATATTTCCAATGAAGTGTGTATGTGGCAGTGATGTATGTCTTGTGTGTATGTGTGAAAGATTGTGGCTTCGTCAAAAGCCGGAGAAGACAAAGCGAGTCGATCTCCCCTGTGGAAAGTTCTAGAGATGACTAATTCATGAGTCGTGAACTCAGAGACCACCTAGAGAGAGACAAAGAGTGAGACTGCCAACCTTATTCCCCTCCAGCCATGCGACAGAAAATAAAGATAATTAAGACAAAGAAAACTGTTTTGTTATCAACCTGTTAAGTTCTGCTTTGAAGCAATCAGGATAACACACCTATTGTTTTCAGAAGTCTTGTAAATATAATTGATCTTGAATTTTGTTTTCTTAAAGTTTTAAATGATTTACTGATTAAAAAAAATATTTATTTATATAAAAATACACTTTAAACAAAAAAAAAATAGGGGGGCGTTTACTTGACACCATTTTCAGCTGCGAAACTGAAAACCTTTTATGCGTTTTGGCTGTTCATTTACGCAACAACGGCATTTGGGGGCCTGAAAATGCAAACGTTTGCAAATGGGTTTCAAAGTGCAAGTTTTCGCAAACAATACCTTCATCGTCTTGTAAAGTACAAAAACAGTTTTTTTTTTTAAACGGTAACATCATGCACATGGGTATTACATGCTCAATCTGTAGGCATACATGAGTTTCTTTACAATGTAACATCGCCAACTACTGGCCTAGCATGCATGATACAGCATTTTTAGTCGTTTTCGCGGATCCGTGTGAACGGAGATCATTTTGACAACATTGACGTCTGTACAAGAAACTTTTCAAAAACTCAAAAGAAAAACTTTTCAGTTTTTTGTACGTCATTGTCTTGTAAATATATGCTTATTTAACATTTGAGCATCCTGACCAGGGCTGCGTAAAAAAAAAATTTTAACGACTTTATGTTGGGGACAAATTGGTGACCAATTTGTATAAATTTTTGCATGATCTCTTTCATATGTTTTTGTGCAACCTGCTCACACCCACTAAGGGCTATGGTTAGATGCACCTTCATGTTTACTTTCTTATTACAAATATGTTATCCTATGAATCACATCATATGAAACTGCAACTTAAAATACTTGGAACAAATCTGGACCAACTGAATCATTGACACAAAACTCTCAATAGAAACAATTTTTTTTCACAAATCTGTAAATGACGACTTAAATTTTGGTCTAGTGACATGGTGACTATAGTAGCATGGACTACTTATGGTGCTTTTTGCGTTATGGAGTCCCATTTAGTTTCACGTTATGATAAAGAGCAGCCATGATAATCTTCAGAAATTCATAATTTGTGTTTAGCAGAAGAAAAAGTCATAAGAGTTTTGAACAAGATGAGGGTGAGTAAAATGACAGTAAAATCATTTCAGTAAAATGACAGTAAAATTACAGATTTTTTCATTTTGGGTAAACTATTCCTTTAATCTTGCATGTGGCCCAAGTGTCAACATAATGCATGATGAAACGGTTTAAATGAAACACATGCCTCTTGTTCTTGTCTCCTCCAGCCTCTAAACTTGATATGGTTCTCATATGTTCTTGAGATGTTTCAGTACTTGGCAGTTCCAGAAGGACTATTTAAATGACAATGAGAGAGCAGAAGAAGCTTTTGCTTGTGCTTCACCTCTGAGAGAATCTCTGAAGATTCTTTTCACCTCTGAAGATTTCAAGTGTCAAGCACAAGAACAGCTTCAGAAACCCATAAGACTCACACACACACACACACACACACACACACACACAGGTGTGTCAAACACACACACAGGTGTCTCACACATACACACACACACAGGTGTCTCACACACACACACACACACACACTACCAGCAAATGGTCCCCTAACCCTAATCCTACCCCTTACAGAAAACCTATTTGCATTGTTACACTTTCAGATAAACATCATTTACTATTTTTAGGGCAGGTCCCCACAATGTCAAAAATTTCAGGTTTTACTATCCTTGTCGAGACATTTGGTCCTCACAATGTAGCACACACACACACACACACACACACACACACACACACACACACACACACACACACACACACAC
>NW_015551045.1:4964554-4964964 GCF_001515605.1 Sinocyclocheilus anshuiensis
GCATGTTTGTTTCTGTGAATTGTGGGGACTTTCCATAGACTTCTATTACTTTTATACTGACCAAACGATATTTTTTTATCCCCTAAACCTACCCCTTACAGAAAACCTGTTTGCATTGTTACTCTTTCAGATAAACATCATTTACTATTTTTAGGGCCGGTCCCCACAATGTCAAAAATGTCAGGTTTTACTATCCTTGTGACATTTGGTCCCCACAATGTAGCATAAACACACACACACACACATGTATTAAATATAAAAATCAATCACACACACACACACACACTTTTATGATACTTTTATACTGACCAAACAATATTTTTGTATCCCCTAACCCTAAACCTACCCCTTACAGAAAACCTATTTGCATTGTTACACTTTCAGATAAACATCATTTACTATTTTTAATT
>NW_015551045.1:4964993-4970237 GCF_001515605.1 Sinocyclocheilus anshuiensis
CCCCATAACGTGATAAATACCAGGTACACACACACACACACACACACACACACACACACACACACACTTTTATGCTACTTTTATACTGACCAAAAAATATTTTTTATCCCCTAAACCTACCCCTTACAGAAAAACTGTCTGCATTGTTACACTTTCAGATAAATATCATTTACTATTTTTAATCTTTTTTTTTTTTTCCATTTTCATTGCTAGTTACATGCTAGATTACATGTGAAATATTTACAACTTTGAAAAATTATCTTTTTTTTACACTGTACTCCTATTAATTTGCCTATTAAACTTTTTGTATTTACAATTGGATTTAATATTCAGTTTATTTTTTTCAAATTTAGGTGAAAATAAAAACAGTAAATTTTCATTTCAAAAAGAAAAACAAAAGGAATAAAGAATTCCTTGCCCATATAGTTTTATGATTAACAACAGCATGTGGTCCAACTTCAGAAAACCAGCAAAGAAAACGCAAGCACGTCGTCCAGAACTAAGCTCTGTCTGCCTTTTTTTGATTGACAGGAAGACAGACAGGTAAACTAAAGGCCATGGGGACGTTTTGATAACACCGCCTTCATTCCTATTCAACGTTTCGGTGCACATCTGTGCTGCAAGTTGCATTCTTATCTTCGCCTGCTCTTCGTCTTCTGGACCTCAAATGCATTTGCAGGCCACGTGGGACACCATTTGCATTAGAAAGCAGAATACAATCACTTTAATTTTTAACAAGACATTTTGAATGTGCCACAAAGGCGGATTCTCGGCAACTGACGGAGCCCACGAAAGGAAGAAAAAAGAATTATTATGCAGGGAATTAAAGGAAAGCTGGAGTTGATGCGGCACAGACATCAATCAAGTGTTGCGAGTGTCGGAGAGAGGGGGAAAAAACACTGCATCCATGTTTCCAATGAAAATAACATTAAAGTAAATCTGCCATTAATCTTGCATATTGATCAAGGTCGGTGTTAAGGAATTAATCATGAGTAGCACGCTATACATCAAACAGTCATAAATAAATAAGCAGCTCAAACAATGTAGTGCGTCTGGGCCGAGGTCAGTGACTCATTAGCAGGGGGTGTCTGCGCATACCAAGCTTATTTTGAACAATGAAACTCGCTGTGGACTAAAGGTTATTACTATTAGGATTACGTTCGATTGTCACTGGTTGTGGTGAAATATCTTTGCGCTTTATGGGAAGTGAAGGGAGGGGAGTTTCCTGTAAAAGCACTGGAGCTTCATCAGTCCAAACCCTACTTGATGAACTGTGACCAATGACCTGAAAATACTCAGAGCTGAACGACAGATGTAAGGCCTCTGTGAGTTTTTCAAACCTTGGATTTGATAGCAAAACGTCACAAAAAAAAAAACAGAGAAAACCAATGGGTAATATCTCTAAATTTGTGCTTTAGCAGACTAAGTACTACAGCAAAAATGGCTTATTAAAAGCATTGTTTAGGGCTTGTTTTCCAGTTAAAATGTCTAAAAATCCTTAAAGGAATAGTTCAAAAATGAAAATTTGTTTAAAATTTTCACACCAGCTCAGGCCATCCGATATAGAGTTTGTTTCTTCATCAGAACAGATTTGGAGAAACCTCCTCTGCAGTGAATGGGTGCCGTCAGAATGAGAGTCCAAACGGCTGATTAAACATTACACTAATCCACAAGTAATCCACACCACTCCAGTATGTCATTAAGGCATTTTTAACTTCAAACCTTCATTGTTAGTCCTCTTAGTCCCCTAATATTGTTTTCTCCAGTGGAAAAAAAATGTTGTCATGTCTGAATCAGGAGAGAAATGTGCACAGATCAAGCACTGTTTACAAATGACAGACTAAAACAGTTCTAAACAGTTCCAAACAAATATGTCGGAGAGTTTTTATGTGAGACAACAACAGGAGATGGACAAACTTGAAACTTTTCATGTCACAAGATGTTAATTGATGGACTGGAGGGGTGTGGATTACTTGTGGATTATTGTGATGTTTTAATCAGCTGTTTGGACTCTCATTCTGACGGCAACCATTCACTGCAGAGGATCCATTGGTGAGCAAGTGATGTAATGCTACATTTCTCCAAATCTGTTCTGATGAAGAAACAAACTCATCTACGTCTTGGATGGCCTGAGGCTGAGTAAATTTTCGACAAATTTTCATTTTTTGATGAAATATTTCTTTAAAACAACATAAGTGTACTTGAAAAGCAACAGTGCATAAAATAGTACAACTTGCTTTTAGTGTATAGAGCGTATCTTGAAAATACATGTATTTTGTCTTAATGCCTTATGGTTTATACTTAAAATTAAAGAAATCTGCTAAAATGCAATTTCATTAAAGATGTTTCTCCTAATATCTTATTGAGTTTTGCTTCCCAAGTAAATTTATCTTATTATTTTTATTATTATTAGATATTGAAAAAATATTGTTAATAATATTTATTTATTTATTTATCCAGTGTAAACTAGATTTTATGAATAGAAATGATAGGATGATACGTGGTTGATAGGATGTTTTGGATGGTTGGGGGTTGGTTTCTGGCTCATGTCAAAAGAGCCCACCCCCTAGTTTAGATATTCTACTCTAGATATGGTATGAGACCCTCCTTTAATCTCTCTGGGATTTGTGCACTGATTTATCATAAAAATTCACATCTTCTAACGAGTGATTCTCAAAAGCAGAACAGCCAAGGTAACATGTTTCATCCACTGTATATGCTATACATTATCATAAAAATGTAGCAGCCTGGATTGTTCCAATAATTACATTTTTAAAAAGTGCTCGCATTTCACACTCATGCAGCATGGGTAAAACAAGAGGGCAGGCCTGTGGCAGGTCTCTGTGGGAAACAGTCATTTATCGCTCTTAACGTGGTGATCTGGAAACTTAATTGGTCCATTTCCCTCCCTCTCCATCTCTTTACTTCACTGAGGGCACTTGCTTCCTAACCTGCCATTGTGTTTAGTGCCACTCGTGACTGGCATAGCTGATGCCCACTGGGGTTTAGAAGGACGTTCTCTAAACAGCAAGTGCCTTGGGATCTGTCATGTTTTACACTTTTATCAATGGCTCAAAAGTGGCACACGTTCTATCGAACACACGTGGACCCGAACCTCCGTTTGTGCCCGGGCCTCCGGGTTATGAGTTTAGCAGGGAAATTAATCAGCACTAATTCTCCAGCGGTGAAATTAATCCAGCGCTGAATTCTTATGCAGTAAATACTTTGTCATTGTTCGATCAGAGCACTTTATTAGTCTGTGGAAACAAGGTTTCATTAGGCAATGGGGAAAAGAGAAAAGCGTAATGTGGTGCTGCATTACCATTGACATCTGCCGCAGTCTTTGGAGATTATCTTTCTATGGTGATAATTTGTGAGCCAGGTGTCACCAACAATTACATCCACCTCATCCTGTCTCAACAGGCCTACATAAGTAGCTCTCCCCCTCCCCTATTCCTCCCGTTTTCATCCCCCATCCGGCTTTTGTCATCTCACCTTCAGAAACTCAATCAAGTTGGCCCTCTTTAGGGAGTTTATTAACACTTAGCATGTGAAAAACAGGTGATTGGCATCTCTGCATGACTAACCACTAAAATGAAGCTTTAATGATGAGAATCTTCTGAAGCTCTTCTCATTAATTTCTTCTGAGATCAATGGAAGGCTTGGAGTTTTTCAGTACTAATATAAGGAGCACGAGATGTCATGTATGTAACCATATAGGCAGAAATCATATATAGGTTAAAAAAATCAAATAGTTTCCAAAAATTAAAATGTTACCATTTACCCACCCTCATGTCATTCCTAATCATTTTAGTTTAGTTAAAATAATTTTGTTGTGTTCATATTTATTAGTTTATTAAGTCTATAATTTTATGTTTTTTTGTTTGTTTGTTTTGGTCTAGTTGTTTTAGTACTTCAAGTTAAATAAAATAAAAATGAAAAAGTTTTCCTTGGCAACTTGCTGAAATAAATATGTTTTATATATTACAGTTATCATTCATTAATTCATCCATTTATTTATTTTTTTATGATTTTAGTTTTAGTTCATGATAATAACATTGTTCAACTCAATCATAATTCTGTAATGATAGATAAATGAATAACCTCAATAATGATCCAGTTGCAAATTCATATTATCATGAACTATGAATCATATTGACCAATGTTGTGATGCTTTCGATAGAATTACTTCCAATGTAAATGTGTTTTTGTGTTAACCAGTCATGACTGTGATGAGCAGCAGGCCATTTGGTTGTCTTATAAGACATTAATGCTTTACTATACACTCGCGTATAAGTAGTATAGCTACAAATCATGGTTGTGTCTGTTTCAGTGGTTTTGGATTGTGGTTTGTAAAGTGTTTTACTATTTAGCAACAGCATTTAAAACGTATTCCTCTAAAACCAGGCAGATGGTAACCATATAAACTGTGACCATTTCGGACTGAAGGAAGTGGCCTCTTGTTGGTACGGGTGTTAAGCAACTTTGTTAAAACAATGTATGTACCCCCAAAACCTCTATGCCTATTAAAGGATGATGCTGGCACAAAATGAGGTTATAAGCAGTAGAAGAAAGCGAGGTGGGGCACAGTTATACCCCTTACTGTTTCATACCTGTTTCACTTCCTCTATTCCATCTGGCCACACTTCCTTCTTAGCTTTCAAGTAGTAGTAATATTAGAAGTAGTTTTTTTTTTTTTTGGTACTAAAAGTTGATGCCATGTTGAAAGGATCCTCGGGATGTATGGGTAGCTAGTTGGTTTTGTAGGGCATTTTAGCTGGTTGCTATAAGTTGATGCTTACTGGCCCAAATCAAAAGATCACAGCCTCTATGATATTCAGGCCCCTAGATATGGCTCAGGTGTACAATTATGGGATTTTCCTCTAGAAGCACAAATGTGTGGGATGAGTTTATTTTGTTCAAACTTCTAACGCTACACCACTTTACAAAACACAACAAAAACAACAAAACTAACAAAAAACAAAACAAAAAACAAAACAAAACAAAAACAAAACAAAACAAAACAAAACAAAACAAAACAAAGCAAAAAAACACAAAACAAAACAAAACAAAACAAAACAAAACAAAACAAAACAAAACACAAAACACAACAAAAACAAAACAAAACAACAAAACTAACAAAAAACAAAACAAAACAAAAAACAAAACAAAACAAAACAAAAACAAAACAAAACAAAACAAAACAAAACAAAACAAAACAAAACAAAACAAAACAAAACAAAA
>NW_015551045.1:4970508-4976891 GCF_001515605.1 Sinocyclocheilus anshuiensis
GAAGTAGTTTTTTTTTTTTTGGTACTAAAAGTTGATGCCATGTTGAAAGGATCCTCGGGATGTATGGGTAGCTAGTTGGTTTTGTAGGGCATTTTAGCTGGTTGCTATAAGTTGATGCTTACTGGCCCAAATCAAAAGATCACAGCCTCTATGATATTCAGGCCCCTAGATATGGCTCAGGTGTACAATTATGGGATTTTCCTCTAGAAGCACAAATGTGTGGGATGAGTTTATTTTGTTCAAACTTCTAACGCTACACCACTTTACAAAACACAACAAAAACAACAAAACTAACAAAAAACAAAACAAAACAAAAAACAAAACAAAACAAAACAAAAACAAAACAAAACAAAACTAAACTAAACTAAACAAAGCAAAACTAAACAAAAGGTACTAGAATACTTCCCTTGCAACTCAAATTGTTATTGTATTCATGTTGAATTGCAAAACACATCTGTTGCTATTGCGGTGGAATAAATAGGCATGGTTAGGGACAGTTTTGATGGTATTTACATTTACATTACTGTAACAACAGAAATAAATTACAGATGTACAGATTGGTATCTTTCTTTCTTTCTTTAAATATAAGTACAATGCAAAAATGTATATATACAATAAGGTATTTGTATCACATGATCAATTTAAATGTTAGTACATAATAGTTAAGGGCACTTTGTAGTGGGTCTATTATTGTTATTGTTGTTGTTGTTCTTTAATTTGCATATAGTTACAATGTAATTATTGTATAATTACATGTAATTACAGTGTACTTACTAAGAAAGTACTATAATATAAGGTAACTACATGGGTTTGGGTTAAGTTTAGAGGTAGTTTCAGGGTTAGTGCCTAGTTATTTTCCAGTTATTGAAATTTTTATAACAAATACAGAGTATGAGCAATACTAACTGTAAAATAAAGCGCTACAACATTTTCTTATGGTCACTCAATTTGAACTAAACAAAGCATGCATTTTCATGAAATGTGACATTATTAAAAACATTATTAAATTACCTTGTCCTTGAAACACAGTCACGAGGTTCTAAAGAGGTCCTCTTTGTACCACACTGACTGTTTCAATTAACTTTTACGATCTAAAATAATAAAAATAAAATGTTTATTTGTCTTTTTAATAAACAATAATACAAAATTGCGACAAATTACTTTTCTTGGGAATGGAAAAATAAGTGTTGGCATTCACATTTGCTCCAATGAAAAAAAAAAAAAAATCTATCGCTTTCCATAAGAGGAAAAAATATGAAGAGACTGATTAATCAAATCTGAACTCACGCAGCAACCAAAATCGAAAGCGTGTGTATTCAAGTCAATATTTGTATGAATAGTATTTTTAATTGATGTTTGCATAATAAATTCTGGCATCATTCACATGAAGCACTGTGCTCCAAGACATTTAAATGAAGCATACAAATTCAGTTTGTATCTATAGCCAGCTAATACCCCTTTTGTTTTCTTTCATCAATAGACACTAGGATTTCACTAAACGCTATCACTAGCAAACAAGTACAGAGCAGGATTAGCGAGCATCCGCGGTGTCCACCCTCCTAGGTGACTAGCACACTGCTGGTGGCATCAGAAAGATCCATAATGCCGAGCAGCTGCTAGGGACATCTGGACACAGGTGAGGATGATGCTCGCTCCAGACCGCAGGGCTGATGACTTCCAGTATCACTGCATTACGGAGGTCAAAAGATCATCTCCACTAGCAACAAAGGATTTAGGATTAGTTTTGTAACACAGGAGGCCCTTTTCGTCTGTGGTGAATGCAAATGATGCAAACAAAAGCGATTGGGAGGTGGTGGTCTGTCAGATTAGGGGGTCTGGACGCACGCTTTGGATGCTGCGAATGAATCGCTCTGCTCTTTTGTAGAGCAGATGGTATTGTGACGTTTCACAGTTGCTGTTAAACTACATAATAGGTTCACTTTTAAGCTGCATCTTTTTTTGGAATGGCTTGGAGTAGCTCAGACTACCTTGTTTTCTTGCAAAGTGACTTTTGACCCAAAGGTATGATCCTTTAGGACCAAAAGAGGGCAGCATAGTTCTGTTTGATACAAATGGAAGATTGGTCGTCACTCATATTCGAAAGATCCAGCCAAAACTGTTTGTCAATCACTGGAAAATTTTGATTTTTTTGTTTTATTTAACAATATAATAATAACAAATATTCAATTAATGTCAGAATGATTGGAATGTTTTTCACTTCATTATAAATTTCACTACAGTCAGTGAAAGTGGGAAAACAGGGAAACAATAAAAAAATGTCTAAAACGAATTTGAGACATTTACTCTTTTTTTCATACACTCATGGTCACGGATAACAGACTCTTTTATCTTATTTATTTATTCATTTAAAATGTCTATTTTGCTGGTTTTTCCCATGGGAGCTGGATAAATGCTAATGTTATTACAAAAGAACATATATCTGTGTTTATAGTTGCAGTCATGTTTAATCTAATCAAATAATATGTTTATGTACAGCATTTATGTGAACATTCCTGAGCCAACTGTAAATATGATGAAAGAAAATAGCCACAATAGATTTGATTGTGTTGTGTATTTGTCAACGGTGAAATTGCAGAGTAGATATCAATTAGTACTTGGCTAAAATCTATTGTACTTTGTATTGATAATTTATGAAACTGCAGATATGTTTGATTAACCAATAGGCAGTCAAATATTATATGACTATTTATATTCTGTTTCTTTCGTTTGTCTTTTATTTCTTTGGAAGTGTATTTTCCAAACGCAACATTTTATGATCCGCGCTGCATCAGTATTGGATTTGTGAGTCTGCTGAACTGACTACTGTAATTTATTAGTCTGCTAATTAAAAACATAATTGCCTATATAGCAAGGGTCTATAGATCTATATCCCGCAGTTTCTCACGCAATATGTTATATTTAAAAGTTGTCATTTTAAAAACGTATTGATACATTACTTATGGAGCAGTACAATAAACTTTAAAGCAGAGGTAGAGTAGGAACTAGAATTATACGCAGTTCCCTACAGCCCGTTCAATATCCTACCAGGAAAAACAAAATGCAAATCTCAGTTGTTTCTCCTAGACACCAATGAGATTAAATGCATCTCAGACTTTTCTCCTGAGAAAAGATTGTAATCTCAGATGTCTCTAGAGTCTCAACATGTCTCATATAGTGTGCTTAGAATGGCCAAGATACAAAATCAAAATTAGAGAGCTTAAAATGTTTCAATCATTTAATCAATCCAGAAACAAATTCCCAGAGCTGATATCTCTTTCATAGCTCGAAAATTCTTACTGTGTGCAAACAATCGTCTCATTTGTGTCTGTTTTTAGTATATTATTTCTTCCTTACTTTCTACATATTCCCATTGGAAAAAAAACACTTCGGATATTACAGGTTGCAAAAAGTATGATCTACATGATGCAGGAATATGACATATTAAACAGACTTTTACAGGCCCAGTTTGTGTCAAATTAAATATGGAGCCAACCTTATATGGCCAAAGACTGAAATTTCTCATTAAATTCATACAAAACAAATTACCGGCATTACGATTTCTCTTTTTATAGATCTAAATTCTTACTGTATGATACCAATTGTCTCATTTGTGTATTATTGGTATATTATTTCTTATTTTTTAGCAATTTCAATCAGCTTAATGACGGCTCTTTGTTCTTTCTGCATATCTTTCTGCAGATTTCCATTGAACAAAACATTTGAGATATCACAGGTTTAAAAAAGTAAACATGACCTATTGACACGACAGCAGGCCTACGAACAGACTCTCAAAGGCCCATTTTGTGTCCAATTAAATATGGTTTCAAATTTAGGAGAAGCGAATAATTATTAACTATAACCAAAGTCTGAAAAGTCAGAGATCTCAATATAAACTCAAACATTTATGCATTGTAAAAAATGACTGTGAATTTAACGGTAAAAAAAACTGTACAATTTCTACAGTAAAAACCTGTTAAATTGTTAATGGTAAATTCCCCTACTATATACGGTGAAAAACTCTATTGGTAAAATGTTGCTACCGTATTTTTTACGGCAAAATTCCGGTAACCACAGCTGCCGTTTTTTTTACCGTAAATTTTACGGAATTTTTTTTACAGTGTGGAGTTATGATGTCTCTTTTTATAGCTCTATAGTCTTACTGTACGAGAACAACTGTGTCTATTTTTAGTATAGTATTTCTTCTTTTTAGGAGTTTTAATAACGTTAACGATGGCCCTGTGCACCTGGATATCGAGAACTGAACTTGACATAAAATATGGGTCTTTTTACAGATTTCCATTGACCTACATGACAACAGGTCTACCACATATTGAACAGACTCTCACAAGCCCATTTTGAGTCCAAATAATCATGGAGTCAACTTTGACTGAAGCGAATTGCTATCAGCTAGACGCCTGACCAATGTGCTGTTGTTTTGGGCACGCTCTCACTCTCACTCCGTGCTGCCAGCGGGACAGCGCACTGATTCGGCACGCGGCAGATGTGGCACAGTGGCGTCTGCCGCTTCCGACTGCAGCTCCCTGTGTGATGTGACTGAAGAGATGAAAGGCGAGGTTGTTGCCGTGGTGGTAATTACTGTGGATACAAACGGGAACAAAAAGCTGCTTTGTTTGCCATTCTGTCACCCAATCAGTGGGGTGCACAAATCTTTCTGATATGTCTGTCAGATGCATCTGAAACTTTTCTTTCCTCTCTGTCTTAATAAACTAATGGTAAGTAATAAGCGTGATGTTACGTAGACGTTCAATCGGCACTACGGTGACTAATATTCAACTTTACATGTGTGAAATGAGATCTGGGGTGAATGTTTCTCCTGCTAACTCTTTGTTGTTGTTTAATGAAGGTAAGCAATTAAACAGCGAGAACAACAGCAGTCAACAAACACCTTATTAGTTAGTTGGGGCCAACCTCGTCTAGTCGAGTATATGCTCGATAAATAAATCAGATCCCCTCATTTCTCTGTTCCTGTTTGATTTCCTCTGAAGTCTGGGTGGAAGTGGCCTACACAGACTTAATGAGAGTGAGAGGTGTCATGTAACATTGAACGATTGACTGACGGCGCGGCAGGATGAACTCATGAGCTTCTGTCTCTTAAATAGCTGCCTTATTTAGGATGATCATTAGCTGGTGTCAGGTTTGAGATGTTCAGAACCTGATGCAATCAGGAGCAACTACTAATTGCAAGCTGTCGTAAGTGGAAGCTTGCTAAAACGTCTGTTCAAGTACTTTGGAAGTCAATGTAATGAAGAGCAAGTTTTATCATTAGGCTTTGCTTTTACTCTATAAATGGCTAATTCAGAAGTGAGTGGTATGACAATCTTATTTTACAGTATGAGTTTTTTGGTAACACTTTACAATGAGGTTCAATTTGTTAACTTTAGTTAATGTATTAGGTATCATGAACAATACTTTTAGGTGACAATTTATTTTGAGGTCCAATTCTCACTATTAACTAACTATTAATTACAATGTTTGTCTCAATAATCTCCTAATTTGCAGCTCATTAATAGTTAATAAGGTAGTTGTTAAGGTTATGGGGTAGGATTAACCTAGGATCTAAAATATGGTCATGCAGAATAAGGCATTAATATGTGCTTTATAAGTAATAATAAACAGCCAATATGCATTGCTAGTTAATAGTGACAATTGGTCTTTAAAATAAAGGGTTACCAATAATAATTACTGTATATACTAATACACTTTTAACATTTCAAGTTGTATAAATTAAAGGTAGTAACATTAATTAATAAAGAACAATAGTATATTTATAAAGGAATTTTAACCAAGAATAATATATTTTTTGTTAGTTTATGATACCCACACTAACTAATGTTAATGTACTGTATGATTTCACATTCAAGTTGATAATGCATTATTGAAAAGACTCTTTTGTGTGTGTTATGCATCAACTCTGTTACCATCATATTTTTCACTGTTCATTAATACAAAAGTTCTTCAAATCATCACTTTTTTTTTAGGGACAAAATAACATTTCTTAATATATTTAGGCTATGTTTGCCCCTATAGGAGAACATCTTGAAATGTTGCCATGTTACCATGATTCTGAGTAAACTTATAATCGAAAATTGCAGTTGAAAAATGTCCATATTAAAAAGCATCTTCGAGAATTCGTGACTTAAAGCACAAGACTTGCCAAGGTAATCTTTAAAATGGTCAACCCTGTTACCTTAATAGATTAATTTATCTATTAAATTATCTAAAATCTCGCCTAAGATTTTACAATTTAACAAACAGACCTGACAGGATGTTTAAAAATGCTCAATTTCATGTCCACGATGTCTACATTGAATTATCTTATATATATATATATATATATATATATATATATATATATATAGAGT
>NW_015551045.1:4976901-4998282 GCF_001515605.1 Sinocyclocheilus anshuiensis
GAAAAATTTAAGGGGGTCTGAATACTTTCCGTACCCACTGTATGTGCACACCAAACGCAAAGCGAATATTCTCATTGCATTATTTAGATTACTCACAGGATGTTTTTCATGTTACTCACACGAATAAAATCATAATGCTCTCCTCCATTTTCTGATACAACCACGTGTCAAACTGGACGTGTCAATAAGCTCTTCGCAAATTTTCCGCTCAATCGAGTTGAAATACGTGATTGAGGCATATATCGCTTGTTCGATCGCAGCAATCGTGTCGCCTAATTCACGTCATTCGCCTCTTTTCTCGTCTTTGCATTAACTTTGTAAATAATCGATTCGTGCAAATAATTAAATTCGCTTTTGGTGTGGACATACCATAAGGAGCATATAATAGTTGAGCACAAGATTTGAAAAACTGTCAACTTCATTACTGCAATAGATTATTTTAGGCTATTGCACAATCTAACAACTTAAACACATTTTAGCCCTGGCAGAATGTTTAAAAATCACAAAAAAGGTACTTAAACAGGAAAAGGCACCCGTTTCATTGAATGACCCAAATGAACAGCGTTATTCACAGTTTCATGACAGTTCCTGCTAGAAACAAAGAAGTCCGCTTTTCAAAAATAGCCCCCTGTGCAGCTGCTGCCCATTCTCTCTCAGTAACCCTTCAATCAAGAGTCCAGTCCTGGGTGGGCTGCCCTACTTCCAGCCCCCAAGAATCAGCACTGGAGGCAAGCCAACTCTCCCCCCTCAACACGACCAGGGCGTCCCGAAGGTTAATGCAGGCCCGGTCTCCACTCGATCAGCTCTCATTACTAATGTTCAGGGGTATGGGTTACCAAATTGCTCCCAATTGGGCTCACGGAGCGAGACTTTGTGCCCAAAGCAAGACGTTCAGTGGAAATAATTATCAGCGGTTGGCCGGCAGGTCACTACCACATGTTCGCACATACTGAAGGACATGCAGGAACAAGGTCACGGTTATGGGTCCAAGACAGCTGATAATGCTTTAAGTACCGGTAGACTCTTTTTTTATTGTTGCTCCAGACACTGTCAAAGCATGCCTTGTGCTTGCTAAATGCTGTGTGACAGCGATATTAGATATTTAGATTGGAATTGTTTAATGGTTCGCCAAGATAAGCTGACTACACATGCTTTGGGGCTGAGTGGGTTGGGTGATGAAAACAGGTTATGATTCAACAAAGTCCGATTCTAAGCAACAAGTAAACATGCACAAAGACACAAGCGCAGACATAGTGCACACTACACCCTACAGCATGTTCCAATTGGGTAATTTGGGTTGTTTAAGGGGAGTGAAAATGGACTTATTGAAATAGGCTCTCGTTACAAGCCTCGTTATAATAGCAATAAAGTGACCTTAAGATAAGAAGTGAAAGTCTGAGGAACTGACAAGGAAACCCAGATAAAGATCACATCTATTAGGAGCGTTCCCACTGATTGGAGCCAAAACGCTAGTCATTAAACAACTACAGAATACTTTAAATTGCAGACAATTAGGTATTTTCTACACATGGGGGGTCGTGACAACATTCTCTTTTTGTTTCTGACCAAAGTGTGTATAATTGTGTGTCTCCTAGGAATCAAAAACAAAGACTAGCCGTTGAGTAATCATGAAACAGAACAATGGAATGAATGAGTGTCGGCATTACGATCAGCCTTCCGCCCACCTACCTAAAAATGTTTTAATTAAATAAGACTTTGACACACACTCATTCCAACACAAGCAGTGAAAAAAGGTGAAAATACACATCACATCCTCTTAACAAACCATCCTCACCTTGGAACGACAAAGCACTTCTCTAAAGCTGTTAAAAACACATTTAATTTCCAGGTGAAATTGCATAAATTGGGCCCATGGGTTTTCGCAACACTGCAGTGCTGTGCTTAAACTTTTGATATGTACAAAATTCTTGTATTTTATGTGTGTTTTATGTGAAGTCGTATCTGGAAGGCAAGACAGAATATTAATATTCAGTAGGTATTAATTTTCCTATGTTGAAAATGGTAATCTGTTTTTTTTCCCCTTAAACATATTTTAAGAAAAATCAGCAACCTGGCCACAATTTTTAACACATTTCAGTTCTTTTAGAAGTGTTCTAATATATAAATGTAGTATGGCCAATATAATTTTATAGCATAGCAATATGTATCGAAATCAATTAAAAAAATTTAATTTATATTTTATTATACATTCTATTTACAATAATAATAATAATAATAATAATGTTTGAATGCCTATTTTGTTTAACTTATTAACCTTTTCTAATTATTGTACTTATCTCATTTGATTATTTTCTTTTGAGAATATTCATAACAAATTATTGCTTTAGTGCAAAACATTTTCAAATTGTGTATCAATTGATTTAAACAAAACAAAAAACAAAAAACAAAAAACAAAACAAAACAAAACACTGTCAAGGACTGTCCATTACTCTAAATTGTGATCAGATAAGCCACAATTAAAGCATTGTGAACATCATATCCACAAGATCCCACTGAGTTTATATGTTTCAGTTTTTCTAGCAACAATGATAAAGAATCAAAAATTGCAGTGTACACTTCATGCTGCAATTCTTTAGTGACCGTCCTCAAATTAGCCTTCCAGTCGGCTGCAGTTTAATCTTGGCTAGTTACGAATGACTCTATCTGGATAATTGAAACCTCATACTGTCCTCCCAGTTGCCGGAGCAGATGCCGTGCTTTACTGAATTTCTCGCCATCGCCGCATTGTGCTCACCTGTCAACCTCGTATTTAACAGCGTCTATCCGTTGTTAGCACCTGTCACACTCCCCGCCCTGTTCCAGCTCCATATCCCACTAAAACACAACGACACAGGGAGGATCTGTGCCACATGTGCCCTGGTGCTACTGACAAGACTTGAGCGAGTGTTGACAGACACCTACCACCACTGACAAGACTATTAACCCGCCTGGATTGTTCATAGAGCTGAATGTATGACATAGACTAAAGGCCAACACACTCAGATGGACTTCCTTCTAATGCACAAGATGTAGTTTTACATGATGGAAGCTTGCTCTGTTGGATACTTACAAGCAATAATATGCAGAATGCAGAATATATAGAAGCCCCAAAAGAGTCACAAAACAGCTGCCATTTATTGAATAAATACACACACACACACACGCACGCACGCACGCACGCACGCACGTCTGGTCAGCTATCCTTGTAAGGACTCTCCATAAGTGTAATGGTTTTTATACTGTACAAACCGTATTTTCTATCGCCCTACACCTAAACCTACCCCTCACAGGAAACTTTCTGCATTTTTACTTTCTCAAAAAACGAATTGTGTATGATTTATAAGCTTTTGTACCCATGGAGACCTCAATTTAGGTCCCCACCATGACACAAGTCCCCATGAGTCTGTGTGTATTCAGCTTTAAGTCCCCACCAGGATATATAAACCTGTATACACACACACACACACACACACACACACGCATGCACGCACACACGCACACATAGGCTGCACACACAGCCAAGCAGATTCAATAAATAGAACAAGGCCTTCTTTAATGGTCATTTATTTATAAATCAAACCCAGATGGGACATTTAACCAAAGTTAAATAATTTGCAATCTTCGTATGGTGAAATTTAATCATCATCAAACTCAATAACTAAAATATACCCACGAGCCAACACTGCTATTTATAGAAATGCAAACACCAGCAGAAAATGGCAGGCATCTTTATACATGTAAGATTATGTCCATAAAGTGTGAGAAAAGTTACTTAATTCTTGCAGATTTGCATCGAGTTCTGTATTGAGTACCCATAACACTGCCATTTTCTGCAATGCAGATCCTGTAAAAACCTGTGGGAATTGCCATGCGTTGCTGCCTTCCAGTTCTGCTCGCTGTCAGATGTTCAGTTCAATGTGGAACGTTCCAGAGACCCATCATTTCCATTCTGAATTCTGATCATTGCTCAAACGTCCCAGAGCCAAGCTCATCAGCGCTCAGAGATACATTGACAGGTGTCCAGTCTGTCTTCGTGCATCTAAACGGTGCCGTTCCACTGGGAATGCCAAGTTTCCATAGCTGGAGAGTTTCAAAAGGTTGCCAGTTTAACATTAAGTCAAATGATCAGAGGTACTGTAATTTGGATGTAATGCAAATGTCAAGTGTGTCTAATTGTCCTGCACTTAGGGACAATTAGAGTCAAGCAACTGGCTTTCATGGCTGAGCGGACCGCAGTGCCACGACCTCTTAGTTGATTTGACCTGAACTTGACCAGGGCCCGTGGTGCCAGTTCACAGTTGCTGGTAGATGGAGGGTTACCAGTGCTTAGTGGATCATTTGAGTGACAACATTATTTTCTGCCTTTGAAGCAGCTTCTTGAAATAGTGCATGCTTGTATTTGAAATAATATAGATATTATGAATCCCATTATTAAATCCAGCTACTAGTCCGAGAACTAGTCCCTCGACTGAGCCTGGATTGTTCCAAGTTTTTCTTTTTTTTTTTGCATTTCTGTCACCTGATGGAGTTTGGGTTCCTTGCTGCTGCTGTCATTGGCTTGCTTAGTTTGTATCTAAAACACATTTAATATTCAATAATGGCACTGACTCTGACACTATTGGATGAGAACAAATTTTGAACTGAATTGAGCTCATTATTGTCTTCTGCTTTATACCTGGATTGAATTAGTTTGTAATTGATGAATTTTGCAACATCAACACTGTTAATGAACGGAATTTAATCAACACTGGACTGACTCGAGCTGAATATATTGACACTATTTTATTCAGTATAGCTGCTTAAAGCTGAATAGAACTTGTTTCGTTATGAATTAACTTTACACAGTTATTGAAGTGAACTGAACTAACCAACCAAGTTTGCATCATTGATTCTTTTACCTTCCTCTTTAATACTGCACAGAAAATGGTAAAATGTAATAGTAAGTCAAACATACAGTATGTAATATCGCCGAATCAACCTAAATACATTAATTTATACCAACAAAACTAAATTGTGTGGGTTAAATAAGATAGAAATAGCTCTTTAAGGTGATGCAGGTCAACACTTAACACGGTTTGACAAACTGTAATGCATGTGCTCAGAATTTGTACTTGTATTGATGATGCAGTTTAAATCCTGAGATGCATCTCTAAACGAAATTATTTAAAACGAAACAAAAACAAAAATCTCTAGTCAGTGCTATAGAGATTTGGCTCCAGATATTTGGCTCGTCTTATTGCCAATCATCTAATAAGAGCCATCTTCACAACAGCACTGAATCTGACTTTGCAGCAGGCACATGGAGTTCTCCACACAGGCCTCTGGGGAAGCACTCTGAGTCAACTCTACACAATACAATAAAGAACAAAACAAACCCACCACACCTGTGGGATTTCTTATTTCCGTCTAACCCAATGACAAATAAGAGAGAACAGATTATATTTAAACAGTCTACACTTGTAATAGATGGGCTAATCACATATATTACCCATAATTTAAAATAAAAATACGAGGCTTTGTCTTAATGAATTATTACGAATTATTTTGGATGACAACATAATTTTTTCCAATGACATTAATCATTCATTTTAAACTCGGCTTCCTCCAAAGTTATTGTAATTTAATTAATTGTATTAATTCAAAAAATGACTGATCATTGTATTCAGACATGATACAATATTTTTATTAATGCATAATAATAATAATAATGATTATTATTATTGTTATTATTATTATTATTGTTGTAGTCATAAAAATATTGTATCATGTCTGGATACAATGATCAATAATTAAAATGAGCAAAACAAAGTGTTATGTATACAGTTATTTACTTTTTATATGTATACTTTAGACATCTACGATTTTATTTATTAGCATTACAGTAAGATTTTGCACAGTGAAATGAAAAAGGCTAAAAATAAAGTAAAGACAATGAATTACACAGCTTGGGAAAAAATTGCGAGTAGGTTTTGTTTTCTTAAAGCCAAAAAAAAAAAATGTTCTCATTCTTTTTTCTTTTGATTTTGGGGGTGAAATATGAACAGGGCATTTCCTTTTGTGAGATTTTCCAAATGTCTATATGAAGTGCTGCTTGAAGTCATTTGTTCCCAATGTATTTTTCCAGCAGCGATCTCTTAAAGCGTGTCTTCTTGTAGGGTGTGCGTGAACCGTTTTGCCCGCAGCGATCATAAAGCAATCCACTACAAAACAAGCACAAAAACCAGCACATTACACATCAGAAGAAGAGCAGCGAAAGTCCAGGGCCAGTGTGAGGGAGCAGCAGACGAACCCGCAATGATTGGCACCCCGAATCCATTGCCCTGGCTCTCCAGGGCTCGTTACCTCTGACAACTCAGTTCCAGGTGTGTCGTTGGGGGGCCCGCGAGCATGTTCCATTTGCAAGCGGGGGCCAGTAAGGCAAACACTACAGTGTTTGTTAATAATGATGTGCCTTGCCAGCGCAGCTAACTACATCCGCCTTTGTAACGCGAGACTCCGTGACAGCTTTTGCGCGGCAAACTAAAAGGCCATTTTACAGCTGTCAGGAGCTGACAGCCATTACCCCTGCTTACACACCACTCTCAGTATGCACTGTCAGGCACACAGGAGACGCCGCTACTCCGTACCTGTGTCAGTCGCACCAGCTATCATTTCGACTCTAATTAGCTACACTGCTCTCCGTCGCGGAAAACAAAGAGACTTTCTATTTTTGTCCTGATATATATTCTGATGTCTTTGTGTCTCCTCCGCATGTTTCTCCCTTTCGTCCTCCCCTCCTTGCGCTTTCATCCCTTTCTTCTCTCCCCCTTTCTCCTTGTTTGTTTGTCGGCGGAGCGGCGCATTTCATCACCCACTTCCTCGGCGGAACGTGTGATTCCGACAGTCGTTAAACGAGACTTAAATTAATACAGACAATGGGGAAACTTTTTTCCTGGCGCCCGGATTCTTTTTCATTTGTGGCGATTGTTATGCAGAGCTACGCGAGGGTGAATGTTTCCTCTGTCAATGAAGGCCCTCTTCATTAAGCAAAATGGCAAATAATAATGATTCGAGCCAACCTGGATTGCAATCTTGTCGGGTTAAAATCAAGTGCTGCTCTGCCTCCGAACCCTTCTAATTAGCATTTAAACCTGTGATTTTAACTGCAGCATGTTGCATCAATGTAGCATCAACAATGCAATAACCTGTCACAGCTGCTTAGCATTAAACGTCACCTGATGGAATGTAATGAAGGCAATATTCTTCCGTTCATTGGATGCAATCATTTGTAACGATTGTAGCCATACTGTAACTACATTTTGAAATTTCCACATTTGTTCCCATTATTTTTCAAAGCTCCATATCTTAATACGTCGTATTTGTTTATGAGAGTAGAGTAGCCTACTCTACATTCTGCAATTTTTTAATTATTGATTTATGATAGCCTAAAAATATCTCAACACCTTATTCAAGGAATAATTCACTCAGAGCTACTTTTAGGCTTATAAAATTGCATATTTGGGTTTGTTAAGCAGAAATAATATGCTTCAGTTTTTGTGCCTGGAAGTGACTGCACTAGCTGGTGGATCCACTAGGTGGCAACACTCACTGTTGGGCCGTTGCTTTCAAGTCAAAGAAGAAGATGGAAAACAACAATAAAACAAACAAAAAAACAAAGGTGGAAATAACAAAAACATTATATGAGAAGGACAGGAGATACCAACATTTGTACAACTCAAGTTTAAAAGACTATAAAGATGACGTAATGGTGGAAAAATGAAACATGCGCCAGACTTGGATATTTCGTTTGATTAAGTCTTTCTGTCATTAACATAGTGGCAAGCACTGCTCTGTTTGAATCAGTTTAAATGAGCATTATGAGTGAAGATGTGTGCATTCTCTGTGTCTTTCAGCATTTCTGCTTGTGAAATAGGAGAAATAGTTCCTATCCCACACAACAGTTAACACAGTCTCTCACCAAGTAAACATGAAAACCAAGAAGCACTCATTTTGGGCTTGTTGATTATTTTTTCTAGAGAGATCTGGCAACATGGAGTTCAAAAACGTCATCATTTACTCAGGACATTTTATGTTCCACAAAAGCTGTTGTTTCCAGTCGTGTGGTCCAACCAACACACAGAAATTGCATCATAGGATCCTTGAAGACCCTTGTGTATCCAAAACAACAAAAAACTAAAACTTGACCTTTTATTACATTACATAGCAAGTTCAGGTTGTAAAATGTGAAATATACATTTTATGAAATATAAATTCATTAAATTTATATTTAAAAAAGCTTTTTGCTTTATACCTTGAAAAATATATTATAAAACTTTTTGACAAGGTGCAAGGAAAATATTTGTATTATGTTTATAATTACAATGACTGATCAGCAAGTTAAACTTAAGTTAAATAAAAACTCAGTTAAATAAAACACAATGGAGCATTTTGTGAACATTGTGTGTTTGCATTTGCCACCAAGTGGGAGAAAGAGCGGCTTGCTGCTCTGACGAAGGGGAGATGTATAAACACATAAAAGTGGTGTTGCAATTTTTGCTTTTACAATCACCGGCTTCCTTTGATCCCGAAAAAAAAAGAAAAAACTTTTCTCTGTCTCTCCCTCTTGTTTCGATGAGATAACAAGATTACACTTCTCCCTAAATTCCTCCATTGCATAAACACTTTCACGCAGGGAGGGAAAATAACACGCAGGCAACAAACCGCGGGCACTTGAACCAGACTGCTGTGAAAATAAACTGTGCTCCCCTGTTTGTGCTGCTCCGTGTGCCAGCGCCTAACTCAGTCAGAGACGGCAGGGCTGCACTGTCATGGCAAGCTTGAGAAAGAAATAAACAAGACCAGAAAGCCGATGAGTGTTTGTGGGTTGGCTGGACAGAAGTACAGAGATTTTATTATTATTATTATTATTATTATTATTATTATTATTATGAGTGTTGATGCCAAGTGGTGTGAAGCAGCTATGATGAAACTGATATGCTGCTAGCATGATATCATGATCTGAACTTGCACAGATCATCAAAACTATGATGAAAAGAAAACTAACTTCAAATTTGTTGAATATCAGCTATTCATGATGTTAGTACAATGGTGCTGTCTAACGGTACACCTTAACATATTTTCCCACATATTTCTCTAAATGTTAGTGAAATATTAATAAGCAGTGAAGTTTTTTTTATGTTCTATCTATTCTGGGCCAGTACATGAGTGTTGATGCCAAGTGGTGTGAAGCAGCTATGATGAAACTGATATGCTGCTAGCATGATATCATGATCTGAACTTGCACAGATCATCAAAACTATGATGAAAAGAAAACTAACTTCAAATTTGTTGAATATCAGCTATTCATGATGTTAGTACAATGGTGCTGTCTAACGGTACACCTTAACATATTTTCCCACATATTTCTCTAAATGTTAGTGAAATATTAATAAGCAGTGAAGTTTTTTTTATGTTCTATCTATCTATCTATCTATCTATCTATCTATCTATCTATCTATCTATCTATCTATCCATCCATCCATCCGTCTCTGCGCTGGTGGGGCCCCTGAGGTCTGTGTGGAGCAGCTGTTTCGCTCTAACAGTATTATTCTGCCTGGGGCTCCTCGGGGACCCCGGCAGTCTCGTTAATCAAAGCCTCTGTGAGCTTTACCCAGCACTGGTGCATCTTCCCCTGCCCCATCCATCATAAACCCCAGCAACGCTGAGCGCGTGTGCGCACTCTTCCTGTTTTGAGAAATAAATCGAGACACTACAAGAAGAACTCAATTAAGGGAGGTCTTTGGTCTATCATTCACGGGCTAATGGACCACCTATTCCTCTTACTTATTTATCTGTACAGTGGAACTGGCAATACTGGTGAGTATTGTGAAGTCTGATGTTCCTCATCTTTTAAGGGCACTCTGTCTCTCAAAAGAAATAAATGAGGGTCTAAACTGGACACAGGGCCAGAGGGAATTCATCACGGCCTATGTGTGGAATTATGAGCAGGAGCTGATGGACGGTCAGTGTGAAGGTGAGAGAGCCTGAACTGGGCTCTGTTTGACGTGTTGTGTTTACATTGAGCTCATGATAATGTCAGAAGCAGTCGTGGTCACTCATGACTTTACTGTGTGACTCACTGACACTCTTCCTTCACTCAACATGCCTTTCTACAAACAACATTGCAAAGAAATAAAAATGAAATTCTGCCATTATTTACTCACTCTCATGTTGTTCCAAAACTTTCTTTCCATGGAACACAAAGCAGATATCTTTGCAGAGTTTTTTTCCCTAGCCTTCCATTTAAGTTTCTTTAAAGAACAGAACTAAATTCAAGTTGTAGTCAATAGGGCCTTTCGCACCGCGGGAACCTTTTCATAGTACCAGAACTAATTGTGGAACAACCCACTTTTTGGCGTGTTCGCACTGCCAGAACTGGGTGCGATTTTAGTACCGGACTGCCTTTTTCGAGAACCAAATTAGCTCCTACTCCGGAGCAGGGTCTAACCAGCACAACTGGTACTAATCGTGACGTAAGTAGACATTGATTGGCCAAACGCGTACGAAAACACCCTCACCCGCCATGATTTTAAACGCCGTGTAAACATACTCTAAACATTGTGTCAACTTATTTCGCAAGTATGGAGAACAGCGATAGATGGACGGACGCTGAAGTGCAGGCACTTGTAGCAAATGTAGCACTGCCAGTTGTCGTTGGAGATTCTTAGTCCTCCTTTCCGTTCTTTCAATCGCTTTACGTATATGTCGACTTTCCATGTCCATTATTGTGAAACCCGCGAGACACAACAAAAACAGCTCCGATCACAGCGTCCTCCATCCTCCTGTTGTTAATGTTGTTCTTCTTTGTATCTGTTGTTGAACGCCGCGCACAAATGACGTCGCTGTTGACCGGCTTACGTCACTTCCTAATACACGCTGTCGGTGCAAATGCAACCCTTTAAATGGTACTGGGAAATAGTTCGCACAAAATCGTCCCAGTACTTTAGTACTGTACATTTAGTGTAATGTATACATACTTTTTCATAAATAAATAATACATATTTGTTTTCTTTAAAGCTGAATTAAGACTTTACAATAGTGAGATGTAAAATGTTTTGTACTCTAAAGGATGCATTTATCCAATCAATATGATTATACAAGTGTCTTAATTTTCCTACAAGGCAAAGTGGTAAAAAAAAGCAATGAATTTATAATTAATTAATTAATTAATTCATTCATTCATTCAGCTTGGAGGATGCAAAGAAAATGGAACCACTTTAGATACCAGTTCCAGGTCCAATCACACCGGTAATGTAGACTTTGCAAGTAATATTAATCTAATGGACATTTGATTTATGTGTCATAACTTTTATGACATTTATGTATGATGCATTTGATTATTTAACATACCATATTTTTTTTTGTTTTATTCATTAAAAAATTTTCCGAACATAGCAAAGATTCCTTTCACCAGTGGAGCACTATAATTCAGAGCGTTAAATTCTGAACCCGAGATAGATAAATTTCTCTTTAATAACCTGTACTACCAGGGACAGTAATGTTATTTTGACTGCAGCTCCAGTAATGTATTCTGACTTCACATTGCACGGTTGAGGGGAGAGCGGAGAAAGAAATGGCTGCCATTGTAATGGAAACCCCATTATAGCCCAGTTTAAGGGTAGGAGTAAGTGGGTGGTATGGTATAATTACCTGTCTCCATTAAATCCCAGGGCAAAGGGTTATACTGCAATTGCATCAAATTGACCGCATTTGGGGCACTTGGGCAATTGCAATGCAGATAGCTCTTCCTGGCAATCTGAAGTCCTGGATTTCAATTTGAATAATAGAAATAGGACTGAGACCGCTTTGGTCAGCAGTGGAAAGTGATTCGTTAGGAATTTCTTTTCAATATTTGATTTTAAATCAGAATGTGCTAATTGCTGCTGTCTCACACAGGTGTTTCCTGTACACTGGATTAATGCTACAACACTCTTACCAGGTAATATGAAGCCACCCCTCACTTACACGCCACTAAACTGAAAGTCTTAGGGATGTAACAATTAACCACGAGCCAGTTGAAAATCGATTCAAATATGTGACGATTTAAATCGGTTGAGATGCTAAACAAATCGCGATGCATTTAGGGGTAGGAGTTTATATGAATGCATGTCTGAGGGAAACTTACTGTCTTTAGAAAAGTTTAGATGGTATTTTTTCTTTTCATCTTGCCTCTGTATAACGCATATTAAAGTTCATAAGTGCAGCGCTGCTTTGTTTACAGCGGAAACCAAGGAAATGCTTTATGTGCCACCTGCTGGCAGAGAGTGAGTCTGTGTCTCTTTCAGCTCGTCCGCTGTTTCATGCAGATATGTTTGTGTATAATTTCACAAAACTAAGTCAAACCATTCTGTTTTTGCTTCAAATTTCGAAATTATACAATTTAATTTAGATTAAAAGCTGCTCATGTTGCATGTATGCAGCATCTTTGTTTGGATCATGATTAACATGCAGTGGTTGCCTCTAATTTTAAATGAAAAGAGCACAGACAAAGAATCAAATCGAATCGTGAAATCAAAATCGTGAATCGAATCGAATCATGCGTTGAGTGAATCGTTACATCCCTAGAAAGTCTGCATGCAAATAATTTTCCTTGCCTATCCCAGCCAAAAGAACTACGTACCAAGGATGCTGTTTTCAAACTGTGGCGTAACTCAAAGTGACGTGAAATGTTTTGGTGGGTTCAGAGAAAGTGCATCCAGTGCATTTGCATGAAAGCGACTTGTAGGTTCATTGAAACAGGAAATCTCCATCACACTATTTTGACAAACTTTTAATGGTCTTCCCATTGCATCAATTTGCATCACTTTGCTTCGAAACGGGCCCCTGTGCGCCTTGGTAACAGCTCCGGTCAAGGCGGCAGAGCAAATGGAAAGCAGGACTCTCTGGTAATACGGATACAATTACTGGAGATTACTGGGTAATGGTTACCACATGGACACAATGAGAACCTGATCATTCCCCCCACCCTCCTTCACCTCCTCATGTACATCTAGGTGCTTTCCTCTCACTTGCCACCAAAAGAGAGAGAGAGACAGTCGAAGAGAGTGTGACTCTGAGAATGTGAAACAGCCCAGAAAGAAAATGAAGGCTGATGGATATTTGTATCCTTTCCCAGGTTTTCATTCTTTCTAATTTCCTGTTCAGCTTTTACATGGTGTCAGAGCAGGGGGAGGCTGTCAAACCTGGCTCCTTCACACGGTTGAGTCTCATTCGGCACTTGACTTTATCTGATAGGAATGGAGATTCGAAACGGGCCCCCGTGCGCCATGGTAACGGCACCGGTCAAGGCGTCAGAGTAAATGGAAAGCAGGACTCTCTGGTAATACGGATACAATTACTGGAGATTACTGGGTAATGGTTACCACATGGACACAATGAGAACCTGATCATTCCCCCCACCCTCCTTCACCTCCTCATGTACATCTAGGTGCTTTCCTCTCACTTGCCACCAAAAGAGAGAGAGAGACAGTCGAAGAGAGTGTGACTCTGAGAATGTGAAACAGCCCAGAAAGAAAATGAAGGCTGATGGATATTTGTATCCTTTCCCAGGTTTTCATTCTTTCTAATTTCCTGTTCAGCTTTTACATGGTGTCAGAGCAGGGGGAGGCTGTCAAACCTGGCTCCTTCACACGGTTGAGTCTCATTCGGCACTTGACTTTATCTGATAGGAATGGAGACAAGAATCCTACTGCCTGGAAGGTGACATTGCTTGGGGTCTGGATCAACTCCCTGGAAGCAAATCAATCTGCGGGGTGCTCCGTAAACACGGAGGTTGTTACATGGCTTTGTCAGGGCTCTGTAGAAAGGTTAGCGATGCAAACCGCTGACTTTAGCAGTTCAATTACAGAGCACAGCTTTCTGAGAATAATCAGTATATGGCGGCTTGTTCTGCCCTCAAAAAGGCATAATATGATACAAGCCGTTCATGCGCGTCAACAAATGAAAACAAATATTAGGGCAAAGTGTGTCATTTTTGCTCTTCCAGCATCAAAGGCATTAATCTGAAGACAATTTTAGTAGTGCTTACATGTTAAAAAAAATACATTAAGGCCCTATTTATACATACTGCAAAGTTTTTCGCTCAGGGGTAAAAAGAACGGTACTGTTTGCAAACATTCCTTCATATCTTTAAAGCATGTTTTTTTTTCTCAAGCACTGAGCCAGAAATCTCCCCTTCAGTAGCATTTACATGCATTAAGTTTTATGGTTTTATTCGTATATTCTAAAGGTTTTCCTTTATTCTAAAATGACTTGTTCATATATCATTAGCCATTTTTATACAGTATAATATTTTATTTCTAAAAATATGGTGATTTTTTTCCCGCCTGTTGACAGTATTTTCTGATTAATGCAGTAATAAAAATAGATTCCTAAAATTCCTGCTGTGAAAACACTAATATGTGCACAAAATGAAACTGATTTTATCCAGTGTTCAAAATGTATGCAAATTAGTTCATATTTAATTAGGTAATGCCACATTTGCATATTTAAACAAAACATTTCAGAAATGCTTTAATAAACTGTGATGAATCAACCGGTGAAAGTATGGTGATATGTATTATTCTTAAAAAAGTATCTGATCATAGGGATGTATGTGGTTGCACCAGCTCTGCAATTTGGCAGTCAAATCACATTTATTTAGATATAAATAGCTTTATACAGTACAGATTGTTTCAAAGCAGCCAACATATTAAACAAGAAAAAAACAGTGTCAGTGTTGCAAAGAAACACTGAATTTCAATTATAATTACAGCTACAGTTTCAACTATAAAGTAGCCTAGCTCTCCAGTCTGTTCATAAAATAAAGTGTCCCTATTATGGGTTATGAAAGGTTCATATTTTGGTTTTGGGAGTCCCCAACAACAGTTTGACATGCATGCAAGGCAAAAAAACAAACATTTATTGTCTTATAATATGCATTTATTTTTACCTTATTTGCTCAACGACTCCCAAACGATTTGCTCAACGATTTATTTTTTTCAAACCCCTCCTTTGCGTGACGCTAATCTGCGGTGATTGGTCTGATTGGTCGATTTCATTTCCATTTCATGCCTGTAATGCGTGATAAAGCAGCATTTGTGTGCAGTGCTGCTTTGTGTACAGCCGTTACCGGTGAAACCACTATTTTTACCGCTCCAAAAGCGGCACCTTGTGGCAAAGAATGAATTTGCATTTTCATTCAGACCAACACGAAAATTGACTGATGGTCAGGTTCCCCTTCAGGAACTCGAGTTGCGTCGAAACGCTATGGGAACGCCTTCAGCGTGACCACACTCTGAATCACGTGTGTAATCAGTCCAATGGATGGGCGAGACGTCACGGGCGGGTGACGTAGTGACCAGGAAGCTATAAAAGCACGCGCAGTGGAACCGGTGTCAGCTTTCTGTCATTCAGAAAGCGCTCTGTGTGTGTGTCAGTCAAACTATCTGTTGTGAGTCTTATTTAGTGTTGTTTGTCCCACTGATAAGCTCCATTATGTCTAAAGCTGAGGCAAAGACAAAACATTTGGGCGAGAGCAGACAGCGTTATAGGCTGTGTGTTCCTCCCTGCCTGCGTTATATTATGGGTGGGGATACACACAGTCTGTGCGCTGTCTGCTTGGGAGCGAGGCACACAGAGTCTGCTCTCAAGGGAACCTCATTGCGTGCTTTTGCTGCTGCGTACGCTTCGCTCCCGGAAGGCTCTCTTCGAGGAGGCAGCCTTCGCCAACGTTCCTCACTGTGCTGGCCGCGCTTCCGCCGAGGCCGAGCGGCAGCTGCACTCGTGGAGTTCGCAGATGGATCTGGTGGAGGGAATAGAGACGGGCGAGTCCCTATCTTCTTCCTCACCCGCCAGATCCAGCGCCCGCTCTCTGGGATCGGAAGCCCGCTCTGCGGTTACTTCCCCCCGGGGAGAGGGCTCGACACTCCGCCTGTCTTCATCCGAGGAGATTGATGTGGAGGGCGTCGATGAGGATTTGCCCCCCTCATTCGTCCCAGTATGAGGAGCTATTAGAGGTGGTTACTTGCGCTGTGGCCAAGTTGAACATCGATTGGCCCGCCGAGAAACAGGCTGAACCACAGAAAAGCAAGTTGGGTGAACACTTTCTGCGGTCTAGGCCGCCACCTCCACGCCGGAGCCTGCCATTCTTCCCCAACCTCCACACCGAGGTATCGAGGTCGTGGGTTAGACCATTCTCGGCCCGCCTCTTTATCTCCGCTTCTGACTACTATGCTAACGTGACGGGGTTGAATGAGCGCGGTTACAGGGCGATGCCCCGGGTTGAGCAGATGCTTGCGAACTATCTGTCTCCCTGCGCGGCATCGTCCTTAAAGTTCCCGGCATTGCCCTCCAAGCCACTGCGTACAACTTCAGCGCTGGTGGGCAAGGGGTACACGGCAGCGGGTCAGGCTGGTGCGTGTCTGTATCAATTACAGAGAACCACTTATCTGGGCGTGGTGTGGGATTCGACCACGATGCAGGCACGTCTGTCTCCTCCTCGGATCTTTCCTCTACCCTCGAGCGTGTTATGTCCCTAAGGTCCCCTCCTTTACACCATGGTCTGTCGTATTCCAGGCCTTCTGTCCTCCTCCCTTCCAGGAGCCTGACCAGCAGAAGCTTAATTGTATGTGTACAGTGCGAGCCCCTAAGGTCCCCCTAAGAGAGGTCTTCCTGCTACGAAACAGACCCTCAGCCGGTGGATAGTGGATGCCATTTCCATTGCTTATGAGTCCTCTGATCTCCCCTCGCCTCTGGGGGTCAAGGCTCACTCTACCAGAAGTGTGGTGGCCTCCAAGGCCTTGTTAGCAGGTGTATCTATGTAGAACATCTGTAACGCTGCGGGTTGGTCCACGCCCCTAACGTTCATCAGGTTCTATGACCTTGATATGCGAGCCACTCTGGGCTCTTCTGTTCTCTTGCCCTAGCTGTGCTCTTCCACACTAGGCAGGGATTTGTAAGTCTGGCGGCGTGGGCATTCTCGTTCCCATAGCGTTTCGACGCAGCTCGAGTTCCTGAAGGGGAATGTCTCCAGGTTACGCATGTAACCCTAGTTTCCCAAGGGAATGAGACACTGCTTCTCAGTGCCATACTTCTAGCATCCCTGGGAGCGCTTGCTTCATTCCTCGAAGCTGACGCCACCACACTTGCTTTTATAGCTTCCTGGTCACTACGTCACCCGCCTGTGACGTCTCGCCCATCCATTGGACTGATTACACACGTGATTCAGAACGTGGTCATGCTGAAGGCGTTCCCATAGCGTTTCAATGCAGTGTCTCGTTCCCTCGGGGAACATGGGTTACATGCATAACCTGGAGACGTTTTCCCGGGTCTGCGCGTGCAACAAGTGGGCGGGCAATATGCTAATGCTTCATGTTGACGTCAACATGAAACGGCTTGGGATTAATTTTAAACATGACTCGTTTCAATGATTCAGTCGACTCTTTCTTTTGAGAGACAATAACTTTATACACGGTGCACGTTCAGATCTAAAACTTTGCAAAATGTTTTCATTCACTTAGAGCTGTGTTACACACTGCATGAAAGGTAATTTTGATTTTTTTAATCAAAAATCCATAATAGGGGCACTTTAACATGAAAAGCACCTAAACAAACTCCATATGAACTTTGCTTTGTCCAAATTTTGTTCGAAATGGTGTCACACATGTTTGTTCTTCAATTTCACTTTATATATGCAATATAGCCTATTCAAAAGATTCATTAAGAAACATTCAAGGCTTTACAAAAAAGCCATTACCTATGTTTTTAATGCCTATCAAGGCATTAAAATAATGAATTATGGGTGATTACTAGTTGTTTGCTACCTGTCCCAATTTCAAAAGAGTCCACCCTTAAAAAACTGGAGCAAATGGATGGACTAATTACAAAGTAACAACTAACAATCCACCACTGGCAGCAACATCCAAATGTCCAGTAAACAGTATAGCATGTGTTAGCAACACTAAGGTCACAGGTTCAAACCCCAAGGGTGCTTTGGATAAAAGTATCTGCCAAAACATCATTGTATCTGCAGTATGAACCATGAATAAGCAAAATCAAGCCTTTAAGTGTGGTAGATAGTTTAAATTCAAAATAGTACAACATTCGTTCAGCTGGATAACAAAAAACAAAATGTGTCTGCTGAGAATGAGACCCAGATGAGCATGAAACGGCGTCCCATGTTTTTGTCTCTCTCAAGAGCAGCTGTAGGGTAAGAGAGGGTCAGCAGCGGGCATCAGCTGAGTGTTAAGGTGCATATGGTCCTGCCCGATCCACTAGCTGATTGATTAGCTCAAACACTGAGAGGAAGGAACTGAGCCATGGGCTCTCAACACATCCATCCATCTCATGGTCACCAGCCCGCTGGGGTGTAGACAGATGAGCTGTCGAACCTTCAGAAAGTGAGAAGGTTCGCTGAACCCTGTGGTAGACCCAGGGATGGAATTTCAAGATCAGTAGTTGGATGGATCACTGCATTTACTTTAAGCTAATAAACGTGTTGATGGTTCTTATGTCTGTTGCAGATGTTTTGAAGAGAATATCACTTTTTTGTGAATACTGAACCTTTGTATATTTATCTCAAAGACATCAAAACCTTTGTGAGAAACTTTTCAAATGGGATCTTTTCTCAAATCATCCTGACCAGTAATGTTCTGTGGGTCTTTAACTCCAGGAAACAATTCCATAAGAATTTCTCCAGCATATTCTCAAGGCAAAAAAAGGCATTTGCCAATGTTTTCAATGTACTAAAATATCACTGCAAACCAAAACAAATGCTGTGGTGGCAACCACAAGCAAAGGAAGGTTTAGGGTTATATTCTTAAGTTGCATAATTCACCTCTATTTCCCTCATTTTTTACAGATACACAATGGGAAATGTTATGATTTGCTTGTCAACAACCCAGTGGTGGCCAGACGAGAACTTCACTGCGAGTGGAATATGAGCGTCTTTTGCAGGCCTCAGTATCAGCTGGTTCTATTTATGGATGAAGAGCAAGCTAAAAGGACCATTATGGAGCATTTTACACAGATTTGAGTTACGGTGCGGGAACTGTTTTTAAGGGACCATCTGAGGGTGTAGATGGTAATATAGCTGAAGAAGCTTATGGGAAATCTAGTGTGATGTGTGCCCTCTTTAAACAGCCACACAACTTTCTTGCATGTGAAGAGGAAGGATGTGAGGAAAAAATGGCCTATTTAGCACTCTAGATTTATCTTGAGAGATTTGGATTTGTTTCAAATTATAGTTTGATTCAATTTGATTGGACCTGCTGAAGCTGGTTGACCAAAGGTCAAGCAGACTACACCAGCATCCAAAAAACAATATATGCTAATGTATTTTAAACAAGGTTATAAGTAAACTCGATGCAATATCATGCATCAAATGCTTTTTTCTTTTCTTTTTTCTTTTTTACATTTCTTTTTTTTTTTTATTCTGTGAATGTGAAAATTAGTGTTTAGAAAAATAGTCTAGATGTTACTGAAGGTTGGTTATTTAGTTTTCTTTTCTTCACAAATATCCAACATTATAATTTAAACACTTTACTACTATTTTGTTCCTTTTTTTTAATTTTTTTATATGCCAAAGTGTTGCAGCAAGTCATTGCAGCTCAATCTAGAACAGATATGATAGTGTTCTCTGTCATTTTATGCCATGCCATTGTAAAAGCTTTGAGGCCAACTATCAAACTCTGGCTTGCAAGATAAAGATAAATCAAACCTGCAGCCAACAGAACTTACACAGCACACATCAGGAGCACAGTTTAGGCTGAACTTTGATCAGTTTTCACCCCATTCTCCCTTGTACTGTAACGTAATGTATAAGATTTGTTATTTCTCTCACAGTTTGCTTAGTAAGAATCACACATCAACAGAAAAACCTCCATTTACCCCCGTTTCCCTGTGTCTCCCCACCCGTCCAATCCTGGATGATTGTGTCATTACAGCATTCTGGGTGTGATCAGTTGACGCCACAGTGAAGCAGAAGATGCCACACCCTTCTCTTCCATGTCCAATTTCTCTCTGCTTTATGTCTTGCATAACCAGTTGGCAGTGCAGATTTAGCTTTTTCTTGCCAGTCCGAACTGATGTCATATTTTGTTTTGACATTATGGAATGAGATTAGATTTTAAATATTACTCAGTCAAAAACTATTAGTGCAGTAATATTCCTCCCGTTTGCAGAATTATCACATGGGAAATCTGAAATGATGGAAGACTAAAGCTATTTACATAATGATTAATGTGCTTACAAAACACTAAATCCTTTTTTTTATATATTTACATACGCTCATTTAACAGACTTTTGCACCTTTGAAGCTGGATTTTTTTTTTTTTTTTTAAACGGGAGTAGCAGCAGATCTTTTCTTCCATATTGTGACATACATCCAGATTACCAAAAAAAAAAAAAATGTACGGCAGGACTTGGTTCAAACCATCATTTTCAATCCATCAGTGGATTGGGCAGAGGCAGATCTGAATGTGTAAAATTGTAAGAAAGGGGAAGGATATACAGTAAGCAAACTGAATGATTGGAGATTGGCCTACATCACCAAGAAAGAAGTCTGTCATTTCACTGGAAAGAGTTATGGTGTTTTGATTAAAAAATTACTAGAAAAAAGGGTAACACTTTAGTATAGGGGCCAATTCTCACTATTAACTAGTTGCTTATTAGCATGTCTAACATATTGGCTGTTTATTAGTACTTATAAAGTGCATATTCTGCATGACCACATTCTACACCCAATACCTAAACTTAACAACTAACTTACTAACTATTAATAAGCAGCAAATTAGGAGTTTATTGAGGCAAAAGTCGTAGTTAATGGTTTGTATATTTATGTTATATCAATAACATTCATTTAGATTATAGATACAGCGGGTAAAATAAGTATTGAACACGTCACTATTTTTCCCAGTAAAGGTATACATCTAAAGGTGCTGTTGACATGACATTTTACCAGATGTCGGTAACAAACCAAGTAATCCATGCATACAAATAAAACAAAACAAATAAGTTCAGAAATTAAGTTATGTGTAATAAAATGAAATGACACAGGGAAAAAGTATTGAACTACTGAAATGTATTTAAAGGGGTCATATGATGCGATTTCAAGTTTTCCTTTCTCTTTGGAGTGTTACAAGCTCTTGGTGCATAAAGAAGATCTGTAAAGTTGCAAAGACTAAAGTCTCAAATCCAAAGAGATATTCTTTATAAAAGTTAAGAGTCAGCCACGCCTACCTAAAACGGCTCGTTCTAACACGCCCCCATATACGTATCTACGTCACTGTGTAGAAATATTAGCATAATGCCGCCCAAATGGGCACGCAAAGAAAGAAGGCGTGGTTTCAGGAACAGCAGTAGTGT
>NW_015551045.1:4998353-5019367 GCF_001515605.1 Sinocyclocheilus anshuiensis
AAACTAACGACATTATTAACTGTCTTGATATTTACTTTGAAAACTGAAGCTGCGATTATGGTAAGGGGCGTTACATTTCCGACGCGTGCTTGTGGTGTTCGGCCAATCACAATGCACTGGGTCAGCTGGCCAATCAGAGAAGACCGCGCTTGTCAAAGGATGGGGCTTGTTGAAAACGACGCGTTTGAGAGAGGCGGGGCATAGAGGACCTACAATAACATACAGTATTTGAAAAATAATGTGTTTTTTGAACATTAAAGCATGTCAACATATTCTGTTACAGCAAATACACAAAATAATGATCTTTAAAATAGCATCATATGACCCCTTTAATACTTTGTACAAAAGCCTTTGTCGGTAATGACAACTTCAAGACGCCTCCTGTATGGAGAAACTAGTCGCATGCATTGCTCAGGTGTGATTTTGGCCTATTCTTCCACAGAGTCTTCAACTCTCGAAAGTTCTGTGGGCCTCTTCTATGAACTCTGATCTTTAGTTCTTATTTTCTATTGGATTGAAGTCAGGTGATTGGCTGGGCCATTCTAGCAGCTTTATTTTCTTTTTCTGAAACCAACTGAGAGTTTCCTTGACTGTGTTTGGCATTGTCTTGCTGAAATGTCCACCCTATAAACTCTGATCTTTAGTTCTTATTTTCTATTGGATTCAAGTCAGGTGATTGGCTAGGCCATTCTAGCAACTTTATTTTCTTTTTCTGAAACCAATCGAGAGTTTCCTTGGCTGTTGTTGGGATCATTGTCTTGCTGAAATGTCCACCCTCATTTCATCTTCATCATCCTGGTACTGTAGGTGTTGGGACTGAAGCAGCTAATATTAATTTCCACTGACGAGGGGCAGGATTGCTTTCTAATTACTGATAGATTTCAGCTGGCTTTCCATGCCTTTTTGCACCTACCTTTCTTCATGTGTTCAATACTTGTTCCCTGTGTCATTCCATTTTATTACACATAACTTAATTTCTGAACTTATTTGTTTTGTTTTCTTTGTATGTATGGATTACTTGGGTTGTCACTGACATCTGGTGAAAATTTCAAGTCAACGGCACCTTTAGAAATATATTTACTGAGAAAAATAGTGACGTGTTCATATAAACTTTACATTTTAAATTGTCTACACAAGAGGAAATGAGAGGATGAATTTAAAGCAAACAGATTTTGATAGCGCCACAGATCTACAGTGTTGTTCAGCTGGGATATGAGAAACTGCAACAAAAAATTATGCACTTTATATTTAACAAACTTTCAACAGTGCACCAAAGAATACATTTACAAGATAACTGCAAAACATATACACAACTGGCCAAAGTCCAGGCCAGCTTGAAGTCCTATTACTTTACTTGTCAACCCAACGACCATGTCTTAATGTGACTGTACCCAGAACAGAAAAGCACGCTAATGTTTACTCAGATTAGATGGTCATCTCTGATAATCACGTTCCAGGATGGAGAAATCCTTGGCCAGCTCTGCCAGCATTTGAAGACCAGTGCCAGTTTCCAGCAGTGAGTCCAGGCCAGAAAGGCTAGTTGGGTATGAAAGCCAATGATGGACCGTCTACGGTGAGAAATAGCCCTGGGGTTCACGAGTACCAGATGGGTATGTTGCAGTCTTAGTCTTGGTGCACAATGGCCACATGTAACTAAAATCTAGTTACCAAAAGGCCATTAAAAATGCATATCTTTTGCAAGGAAGTTCCACATGAGTGGTGAAGGAACTCCAGTGACACTGAATAGATTATAATTTCAGTAGCAATTATAATGGTTTAATTACTGAGATGTAGTCATGAGCTTTAATGATGTACAAGAACTAAGATGTTCCACTACCATGCATGTACGGTACAAAAGTTTGGAATAATATGATTTTTTTATGTTTTTGAAAGAAGTCTTTTATGCTCACCAAGGCTGCATTTATTTGATCCAAAATACAGTAAAAACAGTAATATTGTGAAATATTACATTTTAAAAGAGCTGATTTCTATATGAATATATTTTAAAATGTAATTTATTCCTGTGATACAAAGCTGAATTTTCAGCATCATTACTCCAGTCTTCAGTGTCACATAATCCTTCAGAAATCATTCTAATATGCTAATTTGCTTGGAAATGTAATCACAAGCTGTGATTTCCACACATTTTCTATCCATCAAATGTCAGCTTGCTAAATTATAAAATTAAAAGATGGCCAAACACAGAGCCCTGCGGGACTCCAGAAGTTTGTTTGATTTGTACTTGCTTCTGCTTACTAAACTTAATTATAACTAGAATTTTACAAACCAAGAGAGCGCAAACGCTGCAAATGGAGAGGTAAATAATGACTTACTATGTCAAGCACCAAGGATGAATCCCGAAAGATAAGAACACAAGAGAGGGAGAAAGCTTGTTTAGTTTTGAGGGTCCCATCAAAGCCAGAAGAGCTTCCTTAGTAGAATTATCAGCTTTTAAACCAGAGTGATCCATGCGTTCTAAAGCAGTAGAGCTGTGAGCCATCTTGAAATCAGACAGAATGAAATGACCCTCTTGTTAGCTAAACTCCCAAGGTCAAGTGCGTTACATCTCTCTCCTTCATTAGCTTTCCATTTCTGTTTGGGGTTCATGAGTTTGACATTTCACAGAAAGTCAATTTTACACTTTTCACTTGGTTGCAGTTACATATTTCTAGAGGTTTGGATGATGGTCAAATATGCAATATAGCAGCAATTTTGAAAACTAAGTTTA
Organism: Sinocyclocheilus anshuiensis; assembly: GCF_001515605.1. Classification (NCBI taxonomy): domain Eukaryota; kingdom Metazoa; phylum Chordata; class Actinopteri; order Cypriniformes; family Cyprinidae; genus Sinocyclocheilus; species Sinocyclocheilus anshuiensis. The sequence continues at coordinate 5,001,082 of NW_015551045.1, forward strand.
GGTCTCGTATATTTGCATAAAACTTTCAATGCATTTATTTATTTTCAGACCTGTGTCTGTGTATTTTGGACTTAAATACTAAGAAAGTGAAGCTAAGGTGATCCACTCATGATTCACCAGTATTTACTCTTGCTCCATGTTTCTTGGCTTTCCTTCCTTGTCTTCATGGGGAAATGCAGAAAAGGTTCTCTTTTTTACATGCATGTCAAAATGATGACATCCTTCAGCATGGACTAGATCGCAAAAAGGAGAAACTGTGACCAGATCCATCCAGTCTCATAGTTTAACTTAAAGGACTAAGGAAAAGTCATTCAAATACACAAAACATCTACAAAAACTATTATTCTAATTGCCTCATTAATTTTAAATATCACATGTTTCTGATAGGTTAATTATTAAGATGTTGTTGGAAGGTTTCTCTGTCAGCCCAAAATTAACTGCCAAACTCACATTGCTTTGACATGTTGTGTAATTGTCGTACCGTACAGCAGAAAGCAACAAATCACTCCAGTTCAGTGTTTAGAATCTGTGAAATTATGTAGAGAAAAAACTGGAGTGGAGGCCAAGAAAAGCACACCATACTTTTGGCCTTAAGGCGCTTTGAGATTTCCTTTCACATCCTGAGCTCAAATATGATCTCTGTGCCTCCTGTGAATGGAGAGATTGGCAAATGCACATTCATAAGAGCCATAACTGACCAACTATTTGCTGTCTCAGAAGTTTAAACACAATATTCTTACTGAGAACATTTGTTTATCTCTCTCTTTACATGCGTTTTCTTTCTTCCAAACTATTGTTATCTTTAATGGTTATATGAGAGTGCTGTATTTGCTTTTGGAAAGATCACATCCTGTAGTGTACTTTCCCTTTAACATTCATACCTAATATTTTGCTGGACTTGGTACGTTATGTATCTGTATAGGCTTCATGTGAAATTGAATATTTCCATCATATTATCATTTACAGTAACATGCTTTAGAATGACTGATAATGCACAAATAAGACATGGCAAAAGATCCCGCTTATGAGAGCCGTTTTCACAGAAATTGTACAGTAAGTTTACCATAGCTTGCTCAATTTAACTGTGTGTTTTATTAGAGTTGAAGAGACAATCTTTCAAATGCATGTAAGTGAAAGGTTCACCAGATGTTTATAAACCATAATTTTGAAAAACAGCACTAACACTAGCAGGATGTCACGTTTTACGAACACACAAAACACACACCCAGAAGAAAAGCGACTATAATAACAACCAGATGAGAATTTCTCATGGTATTTTTTTTCTTTAATTTTCACTTTGGACTAATCATTTTGGAATGTGAAGACTTTCCAAGTTTTATTATAAAATATGCTGTAATTCCTCAAATCTTGCGTCTTTTCAGTTATTCGTAAAGAATGACAAAAACAAACTTATCATATAACCAATAGATCTAACCTGAGACATAAATACATTCATACATAAAACTAATGAATACAGACAGCTTTCAATCAAATATCACAGCTTGCATGCTTTATACCTTTTGTGTAGTTTTGAATTTGAAATTTCAGACCAATTTAAGATGGCTTATAAGGCTTACTGTTTTGTTTTTTGTTTTTTTTTTGGACCTTGTCTGGACAAAAGTTCAGTATGTTCCTTCAAAAATGTGAAAATCATCTCAAAAGGCTGAAAAATCACAAATATGTGAAGGAACTTGCATAATACTAAAGAAACAATAGAATGATAGGCAACAATACAAAAATAACAGAGGACAAAAGGGGAAAAAAGAAAGTAGACCTTGACATTAGGAAGCACTGAAGTTCATAGCACGGAAATTCACATTTTTGAGGTGTTGACACTCTTGGGGAGTCGTTGGTAGGAATGAGAGTTTTTGGCGTGGGGGGGATGGCAGGGGGCTGGAGGAGGTAATACCATAATTCCCAGAGCTTGAGTTGATCCTGGAACATGTTACTCCCAATCTCCTGGTTTGGCTACATCAAGACCAGCTGTACAAGGGCGGAGGGGAGGGGAGTAAGTTAAATATCTTCAGATGTTAAAGATCCCCCAAGTATCATGACATATTTCAGTTCTATTCAGTTGCTATTCTTGAAGACTTTATGTGCATTTAACTCAGCAAACCAAAGGTACCCAATCACTATAACTTTTGCATAGTCCATATATCTCAAATCATTATTAATCATGGCTTTGGGTGACAGGATATGGCAGGATACGGCTTGTAGTCAGCGGTATTAATTACAATTTCCCCTTTATTGATTGGAATGACTGCATACTCAAAAACATTTTATTTCTGACATTTATGAGTGAACTGAATATAAAAAAAGTACAATGGGATTTGTTTTTATTCATCAAGAATTGATAGGATTGTGAAAAGCAGGTGTTTCATACAAGAATGCTATTATAAATATCGAAAAAGGATTTTTTTTTTTCAAAATACATGGACAATTTTAAATGCCTGTCAATAGAGAAAGATGCTTTTTGGTCCAGATTATATAGCTAACAGCAGGTGCTAATGGTGCTATGCTAACTATGTACTGTATAGCTAAACCTTGATCCCTTGGGCCAGATCTGATGATGTCATCAGAAAAGGACAGTCATTTCAGAGGCAATGTAAGTTTGATAATCGATGATGAGGACAAACATTATTTCTAATAATAATATGTACTTAAGAATCATTCATAATGAAATAAGGAACATTAGGAAAGTAAAGACTTCACATTTATAATTTTGTCTATTCTATAGCATATGGAAAGAGAGCACACACAAACCCCCACACACTCACACACCATCTTGACGCATGAATAACTTGATCCTTCAGAATGAGTACTTTGGTTCCAAACCAGACATGTTGCTGAAAGTGTCTCCACCTTGAGCACAATCAATCTTGTTTATTATCTGATATGTGGATCCTGGGTGGTAAACATGTCAAATTAGTGCTAATGAATGGTTTGGCCTGCAATGGCGAGAGCCAACATCTTGAGTTCAACCAACTATTAAGAAGAATTATTTCTCCTCTCCAGCTTGCATAGATACTTGGTACCCTCCACATCTGCTCTGAGGTCAGTTTTAAGAGCTCTGGTTTAGATGGAGATCAGATTTTAGGATATGGTCTGTTTCACCATTGTAAAATGCATCAGATGATATGTTAGCTGTGAACATTCAAATGGTTTAAGTGGAGTTTGCTGTGGCAAACCCACTTGTTTAACATGTCTATCGACCTACAACAATTACAAGAGAGCTTTAGCGATGACAAAGCAAATTTTGTAATGATGACAAGAAATATAACACTAAACTATGTAGGACTATGTGAGATATAACAACCCAGGCTTATTGGAAAGCATGATGATAATAGCATCATGCTGCTTCTTGCATATTTTGTGCCACTTTCAATGTGGAACGTCCAACTATCGGAAAGTGTAGCATGGTAATTTACATGGCAATGTTAATGTGTTTGGTCTTGGCAGAATAGATCTGCTATGCTGCTGCAGAAGAGTAAGTACCGACACTTGTTACTGCCAGTGCATCCACATATAACATACAAGAAATTACCCCCATAAATAACATACATGCAATTACCTGTAGCAGATCTATACAGGTGGAGCTGGGGAAGGTGGAGGGTTTCTGAAGCGCGTTACAATTGCTACAGCAAGCACTGGCCAAGTTTTTGAATATTGAGCAGTAAGCTCATTGGCTGCTGATGCGAAAGAAACCAATCAGCTGCGCAATGTGAATAATGATGTGATTATGTCAGATTGAGTTAGAACCTATCAGCCTGCGCCATCTAGAGTTTCATGACAGAGCTTTGAATTTACTATGTCAGAAAAGCCATACATATGGAGTTGGTTATGTTACAGTTTTTTACGATTGCTTAAGCACAATTTTGAAAACAGGGCCCGGTTTGTCAAAACACTACACACAATTAACACAACCCTACACCAAAGTAGCACAACACTTCAGATCATTTGCAAAATGGAACACTTTTGTCAAAACTATACACAACTTTATAAAAACAATATTTTGTTACCATACACAACACACACATTTCATATGACTTTAATCTTTTTTTAATTTTAGTGTGTAAGCAATCGTAAAAAACTGTAAGTTAGTTTACAAATCAGGCACTATGGTAAAAATGTTTTGAGGTCATAACATAGTATTGCACTGTCCCTTAATCATAATTTGTGTAAAAAGGAATAGAAGTTGATGTTTTACTACTGATAATTTCAGCTGGAAACTGCATTGAACTTTATATATAGGTTTGTTTATTATGTTATGCAACATAAACATGTTGCAACATGAAGTGCATGAACATAGCTACATTAATGCAAGCTAGGCTAGGCCTTAATCACCAAAATGAAGATCCTAAAGACTTCAGATGCAAAGTTCTCTAATAAAATTCAGTTCCTAAGCTAATTCCTATGAGGATGCTACTGCACACATACTGTATCTGAGGTCTGAGTTCAAACAGAGGATAACACTTTGTCACAGTCAGAGTCATATAACCTATCATATATCATATAAACTGTATTTCTGTACCCCCACTCTAACTGTGCACATGTTGAACAAACAAACATGTTTTCAACACGCTATCCAAAGCATCTAATGACAAAAACATACTTTACACAAGTATATGGCCAAAAACATTTGCTAAATTTCTAACCTTCACCAGCATTTTGAGACATCTCAGATGACCAGTGCAGGTTTGTAACAGTGAAACCAAGACAAATTTTCCCAAGCAAATTTGGGGTCGATTCTGTTTATGGTTTTTGGTCAGATAGACAGACCTGATTATAGATAAAACAATTGCATCCAGGACTCCAGCCAGCAGCCATTTACAGTCACTTCTAATCATTCAGAGGCGATGTTGTGGTTTGTAATTATTTTTAAAAGTTTACTGAAAACTTGCATTTTTCAGGCATTTTCACTTATATGCCCTGGAGTTGATTTTTATTAAAACTGCCTTGGTAACTCTGGAATATGCCTTCATCATTTTTTTTTGTCTCTTTCAAATGCCTATAGACTGCCAATAGATTGTATGGTTACACTTTATTTTAAGGTGTCCTTGTTAGAATGTAATTATACAATTAATTACTAGGCAATATTAGTTAAAACCATGTACTTACCCATAGGGTTAGGGTTAAGAATAGGGTTTGGTTTAGGGTTAGTTGCTGATTTATTGTTATTAAGTACATAAAACATGTGTAACAAGAAATAAAATGTTATTAATTTTATTGTTTTTTTTTTTTTTCCCCAGTCGAAAATATTCAAGATTATGAAATATTATACATTATATATTAAATATTTTAGTTGATCCATAATAAAGATATGAATTATTAGGCAACTATTGTATTATTATCTAAAAAATAGTTAAATTGTCTTAAACATTTTTTAACATTTATTGTGTGAAAATAATTAAATTACAACTGACAATTTCCACTTTGACCAACGTTTCTTTCCACTTGAATGAATGAATGAATGAATGAATGAATGAATGAATGAATGACAAAGAAAATGAATGAATGAATGAATGAATGAATGAATGAATGAATGAATGAATGAATGAATGAATGAATGAATGAATGAATGAATGAATGAATGAATGAATGAATGACAAAGAAGACAGAGGTCTGTGTAAAGACGGGTCTCAGTCTCACTGTCAGATGTGTGCACCCCTCACTGAGCCAGATGTTACCGGGCTAAAGCTGGGGGGCTGCCAAAAGAATGCTGAATGATTATGGGAGAGGGCCTCACATGTGTTTTAAGTGTTTTCATTATGATGAATGGCTCATGAAATTTCTATGCTGATCCCAGACCCCTCTCAGAGAGAGAGAGAGAGAGAGAGAGAGAGAGAGAGAGGGAGTGACACATGATGAATTGCTAGAACCACCTTGCTTTCTTAACCATGACATCTCACAACATTAAGGGGGTTGTAATGATGTAACCAAGTTTGCCACGTTGGAATATGCGCATGTGTAAATGAGATTTCAGAGCTACGGTGGAAAAAAAAAATTACAATTCTGTTATTATTTAATGACCCTAATGTTGCTCCAAACCCATATGCTGATATGTTTCTGCATTGTATGTCAGCAAGGATTCTTCAAAAAAATATTTACTTTGTTTTCTATGGAAAACAAATGGTGAATAAATAAAGATGCTATTTGGACAATTTTCCCTTTTGGGTAAACAATTTCTGTACAAAACTTTGATATGACTTCTGAAGAATTGGAATATTGCAGATGGGGTGCTTTTGTCCTTTTTTTAATATTAACCTTCATGGTTTGGTATGGAAAATAGCAGCTGTGACATTCTTTCCAGAAGAAAGGAAATGATATTGGTTTAGAACAACATTAGAGTGTACTGATTGAACTATTCCTTTGAAAAGAGAACAATTAATACTCTTTTAAATAATATCCCATTGTTTGTCTGCTTTTTACCCAACAAAAGTCTGTAATGATTAATATTGCAAATATAGTTGCAAGTTCACTGATTTGGAAAACGTTATTTAAGAAAGTCAATAAACACAGCACCTCTCAACACTTGGTTAATGCGAGAACCTCATATTGAAGACATTATGAATTTGACCTCAGACATTTTTGAAACAGACTCAAATGTATTACTAATATTACCGCAGGAGCTCCTGGACCGTAAACATCTGCACAACTATAAATCCTCAGTGAATTGTGTTGGTCAACTGCATGTATTGTCTGTACAAGATAACATGAATGTTAGAAAGTGAGAAAAGAATGGAGTGAAAGGCCTTACATCTCTATGCTTTCAGAATCATGCTTTGAATCAGCATTATATCTTGCACAACCTTCAGCTTACTCAACTTACCAACATTTATAGGCCAAAAACCCCAGCTCATGTTACGGTTGGCTTGTGCTCATTGAGAGTTTCCAAATATTGTGAAAGTGTGGTATTTTGCCTCTAGGAGAGCTATGTTGGCATCCTTTATACTGGCGGATGGTCAGCGTTGGGCAACCATAGTCTTTGACCCACTGGAGAGAAAGGACACAGAACAGATTTATAGATGAGAGGTGAGGACTGGGAAAATCATGGAATCGTTAGAACACAAAACAGGACAGAGCTCAAATTCCCAAAAGAATTCAAGTGTAAGATCACCGGGGAAAATTGACTGAGGAATTGACTGTCTATATCAGCAGCTATCAATAGTCTATACTTGTTCAAAAGGAGAAACCGAAACAATATACAAGATATATGCAGATATATATGAAACGTAAACAAAGCAGCGCTTACCATTTTGAACAGTTTATATTGATAACTTTCTTCATTATAAGTCGCTCAAGTTGTTATGAAAATATTTGCATATCGGAATGCTTGGGTAAGGTAATGTAACATTAGATCAGCCTTCTGTCTGTGCCATCTTGACTTGCTTGCTTTCATCACTTTTGCTTTAATGAATAACACACTGAAAAAACAAGCCTGACCATTGGCTTGGTGTGTCCTGGCCTTAACAGGACACCCAGTTAGTGAAAAATGCCCTGTACCTACACTCCAAAAGGACAAAAGAATGTGGAGAGCCAATAGATTTATTATTCTGTACTGCATAGGGGTCCCCAGACTCGTAATGCAGGTTTTATAATGGCTCTAAAGTCTCAGGCAGGCCCGTGTGACCCATAGGACGTCCCTTGTCAGATATTTAAGGGACTTAAGGTGACATCATAGATTGTAATTATCTCAATTATTTAGTGTGCAGGGGCCACTGGCTCCCATGACATCATCAGGGCCAATCTTTGTGCTGTTTAATTGTAAAATACTGATAATTGGGCCATAGATGAGCATTGTCTTACAGGAGGAATAAACAGGATAATCTAAAACTACATGAATAGACACTGTTGACAGACATATGTACATCTGCAAAAAGGGCAGATATCTTTGGGGAAACTTGATTTATACCTTTGCCCTTTCCTCCTCCATGACTAAACATTTGATGTGCAAGCTCAGAGCTCTAGCAAAGTGGGTGTCCAGCAGAAATAAGACTTTTATAAATGCCTGTTTCACTGCAGAGTCAGTCAGTTCACTGCAATTCAAAGACTGAAACTTCCAGTTGAGACATTCTGTTAACAGAAGGTACTTGTGTCAGCTCAAACACGGTTTGCTGAATATCTGCACACATATCTTGTTTTTATTGTTTTATTTTTAAACAATAAGATATACAGTTTTTATGTTTTTTATGTATCACTTTTGTACTCGATACATGTGTAACAAATTGTCCACTGGAGGCGAGTGTAGTGATGAACCCAAGTGCAGCTTTTATTTAACAAAGTGAAATCCAAAATACAAACAAAGACTTGACCTCGAACGATGACTTGGCATGAACAGACTAGACTCACCGACAGCAGGTTACTACATCAATACACGACAAGAGACAATGGCAACGAGGGCTACTTATAGCAAACAATAAGGGTCACATGACACAAACCAATCAATGGGAAACAAGGCTACATGACTAAAGTAACCAAAACTGATAATCACATGACAAGACAATAACCAATCACAACATGACACATACACTAGTCAGGAATACATAAGGGAAAGGGAAGCATGACACCAACAGCATGAATCAAATTACAAAATAAAAGACATGGAAACAAGAACATGAAACAAAACCCAAAACAGACATTACATACCCCGACCCCCTCTAAGGGCGGCACCTGACACCCTAGTTAAAAACCACTCTAAAACAAACAAAACCCAAAGAGTCCAGGAGGGTGGTAGAGCAGAAGCAGAACAGGGGGAGGGATGGAGGGCCAGGCCCGTGAAGGGGAACAGAACCTGGATCATGACATGGACCGTGGAACAATGGGCAAGGCCATGGGTCACGGCGCAATGGTGGGCCTGGACCCTGGAGCAAGGGCAGGTCTAAACTATGGAACAGAGGTGGGTTTGGACCATGAAACACTGGAGGACCCGGGCCGTGGAGCAGTGGCAGACAGTGAAACACTGGAGGACCTGGGCCATAGAGCAGTGGCGGACAGTGAAGCACTGGAGTACCTGGGCCATGGAGCAGTGGCAGACAATGAAACACTGGAGGACCTGGGCCATGGATCCATGGCAGGCGGTGGAACAGTGGAGCAGGAGACCACCAGGTCATATCCAGAGGAGCATGGAGCCATGGCAGAGCCGACAGAGCAGGAAGGCAGGGTGGAGCCGGCAGAGCAGGAAGCCAAGTCAGAGCAGGCAGAGCAGGAAGCCAAGGCGGAGCAGAGGACTACCAGGTCAACAGTGCAGACAGGAGAAAAGATCCCCACAGTGGAACAGATGACCACCACAGCAAAGCAGGGATCCACCAAGGTGGATCAGGCGTGACTGGAACAGAGAGCACAGAGAGGTTAACAGTGGCCTCTGCTGCCTCAACAAGACAAGCAGTGAGATCATGGATGGCCTCCTTGGCTGTGACAGGGCAGGCAGAGAGTTCATGAATGGCCTCCTTGGCCGTGACAGGGCAGACTGTGAGGTCATGAATGGCCTCAGTGGCTGTGACAAGGCAGTCTATGAGTTCATAAACGTCCTCCATGGCCGTGGCAGGACAGGCAAGGAGTTCATGGGTGACCTCCGTGGTTATAGCATGGGGCAGCGTGAGTTCAGGACAGGACAAGAGTTCATAAGTGGGCGCCACTATGCCGCCACCTCAGGAGGTTCTGCAGCATACGCCGCCACCTCTGAAGATCCTTCAGCGGGCGCTGCCAGCTCTGAGGTTTCAGTGGTAGTGTGTGTAGCCCAAACACACCATAAAGCTATTCCTCATAAGGAGTGCTGCAGACATGGGAATTACCTCTGGGACTACTGGGCTTGAGAGAGCAAAAGCTGTGGTGCTTGAAAGCACAGATGCCATGGAGTAGCCAGCAGCTCGCACCGACACCAGTGGTGGGTCCGCCACACTGGATACCAGCTTTGGACGCCTTTGAACTGACCTTTTGGCTCTGGGCGTGGCGGTCGAGGCGTGATGAGGTTCTGGCATGACGTGAGCAGGCTTTGGCTTGGCAGGCATGACGTGAACAGGCCCTGGCTTGGCAGTCATGACGTGAACAACTCCTGTCATGATGGTAGGGACGTGGAAATGCTCTGGTGTGGTCGGTACTGTAGGATTGCAGGGTTCCTCATCCACAATTCCTACAGTAAATAAGGAACCACTCAACCGGAGTGCAAAGTCAAGATACTGCTCCAGAGACCAGTGAGGAGTGTGACGTGGCATTAACTGAGAGATTTCATTTGTGAGGCCAAAACGGAAAATGTCCTCAAGAGCAGTGTCATTGAAGTCCACTTGATAACGAAGTTCACAGAAATCTGCCACATAGTCCTCGATGGCCCGGTTGCCTTGTCGAAGGCACAGTAAACAAGCTGCTGGGTTCATGCTTCAGGTCGTGTATTCTGTAACAAATAGTCCACTGGAAGCGAGCATAGTGATGAACCCAAATGCAGCATTTATTTAACAAAGTGAAATCCAAAATACAAACAAAGACTTGACTTGAACAGACTTGACTTGACTAGAACAGACTTGACTTGGCATGAACAGACTAGACTCACCGACAGCAGGTTACTACATCAATACCCGACAAGAGACAATGGCAACAAGAGGGCTACTTATAGCAAGCAATAAGGGTCACATGACACAAACCAAACAATGGGAAACCAGGCACATGACTAAAGCAACCAAAACTGATAATCACATGATAAGACAATAACCAATCACAACATTACACATTAGGCGCATTCGACTTGAAGCGGTGCTGCGCAGAATGATCAGTGTATGACATCAAGTACTGCGAGAACGATAGGAGAGCAGATAGATCCGTATGCTTTCGAATCGCTTTCGCGGTACTTTGATGTCATACATTGATCATTCTGCGCAGCGGCGCTTCAAGTCAAATGCGCCTATACACTAGGCAGGAATACATAAGGGCAAGGGAAGCATGACACCAACAGCATGAATAAAATTACAAAATAAAAGACATGGAAACAAGAACATGAAACAAAACCCAAAACAGACATTACAACATGTCATGTTGAGGAAAATTAACAGATGCTTTTTTTTTTGTAACACCTTTATTTTACAGTGTCTTTGTTACATGTTACATAGTCCTATAGTAAAAATTATGCATAAATTAAATATAAAATAAATGTGTTAATTATGAATAACAACATGCAACCTAAACCAAACGGTAATCCTAACCCTAACCCTATACTAAGTATATGTTATGTAAGTATATGTAAGTAACATGTAAGTATATACAAGTAATATTACTTGGTATACTTAAATATACAATCACACTGTAACAAGGACAACATAAAATAAAGTGTAACTTGTTTATTTACTGTTATAATGTTATGGAGTAACCAGAACATGAGACGTGCGGATCCATGTGCAAAGCTTTTATTAAAAGACGTGGTCACAAACACAGGCAGGGTCGAAACACCAGCAAACAGGAATGGTACGGGCAACACACAAGAGCAGTCCAGTAAACAGGCGTGGGTCGATCGACGGTGAACAATATCCAACAGGGCAAGGCAAAGAGAGATAATCCAGGTACATAGCAATAATCCAGGCAGGGGCAAACAGAGTCCGAAACAGCAAGACAAAAAGGGTAATCCGAAAACACAGGCAAGAATCTGAACACAGGAAAACAGGCAAGGCGAGACTATGACTAAACTAGCAAAACTGGAACTGGCTCCGTAAAGTGCTTTTCACTAGGAGAGTAATAAACGCAGACAATACTCGGCGACTTGAGCAGGATCTGGGTGGATGTTATATAGTGTGTGTAATAGCTTTCAGGTGAGCGTGTGATTGGTTACAGCTGTGTGCAATCAGTGCAATGGAAATGTAGTCCAGGGTATAGTCTAACAGTCTGTGTAGTGTGAGAGTCCATGTAGTGAGCGGGTGACCTCTGGTGGTGAGTGAACGGAAGTTCATAGAGCGGATTCGTGACATATAAATAGTAATAAGTATTTTCATCATGACCATAGCTTTATTAAATTCTGAAAGAAAAAAACAAACAAACAAACAAACAAACTAAAATGTACTTTAATGCTAACAGTCAGGGGTATCATATGAATATTTATTTATTTATTTGTTTATTTAAATTGAATTTACATTTTAAATGTATTTATTTATTCATTTAGGTGAAATGACCACAGAGAACAAACCAACAAAAACATTTTAACAACTTATTAGTTTGTTGCATAATTGAAAGATGTGTTTTTATTGTGCATGTATGGTGACCCAAGTTCATATGTCACCCGACCTTATATATGTATATGAATATGTATTTAGTTTCAATAAAAAAATTAACAAATTAATTTTAATAAAATTAATTGAATGCTGAGTAATTTAATTTAATATTTATCATCAAAATAAATTAGATTATTTGAAATTATAATTTCTCCATATTAGTCCAGATGTTTTTCTTTTTTCTTTCTCTTTTTCTTTTTGGAATCTTGGAATGATTGTTGAATTCATTCCTTCAGCCCATACTAACCTTAGTCTCTACATACAGAGTAAAACTGACCCAGGATCAGCTGTCCCCTCCCATTCATTAACCCAATGAACATCCCAAACCTTTGCACGGTTCTACAATGATTTTAACAACCCCGCTGTCAGTTAGCACAAATAGCTCTCCATCCCTGATTGTTAAATTATGTCCTCTATTATTCATCAATCTGTTCAGTGGCTGCATTAGAGGAGTGGGTAGGTATGACAGACAGACAGAGGGAGAGATGGGGGGCGGCGCACAGGGGTTAAACGCAGGAGGGAAGTGGCAAGACACACTCACACTGATCCATTAGCTAATGGAAACCTAAAGCACTGTCACTTAACCCCCTGTGTTCCCATCATTGTCACACACACCTCTCAGTTCTGTGTGTGTGTGTGTGTGTGTGTGTGTGTGTGTGTGTGTGTGTTTGTGTGTGAACATGTGTGCACACAGTGCACTTAAAGGTAATAAGAAGAAGATCAAGTATAGTATTCATGTGTGAGTGCATGAAAATTACTGTGTTTCTCTACAAAAATATGCACACAACACTGGAACTAAAATGGAGCGAGGAAGATGTAATCCTAGCCCAAAGTTAAGTTACATTAAGTTACATTAATGTTAAATTTAGTTACATTGATACGTCAGTAGGTGGCGACAAGTGACTGTCTTCATGAATGAGTCATTTAAGAATTCAACCAATTTGAATTCCAAAAAAAAAAAAAAGAATCATTCAGCAAAAGAAACAAGTAACAGCCGAGTGAGTCATTGAATCAACTACTAAAACATTGATTCATTCTGAAAATTACACTACTGTGCTGCTTTGCAGAATTTATGCTGACATGGCATTTAAAATCACTAGTGGCATGTTGTGTCCAATCAAAAGCAAACAGAGCCCATTCTGCCCCATCTCACGAGAAAATGTAACTGTGTTTCTACGAAACATACTATTTTAGGAAAAAAACATGAAAGTTTATACCTAACCCCACCACTAAACATAATTTTACAAATTGTATGAATTAATAAAATTAGCCACCAATTGACCCTTCGCAGAGAGTTTGACTGACAGGTGATCTGACCAATCATAATGCAGAATCCACCGTTTTGTCCGACAAACAATCCAGGCAAGAGAGTTGATTAACGTCGGTGGACTTGAACTTGAAAAGTGTTGTGTACTGACATCTTTCCACGGTTAAAACAAGATACCTTCTGGTGTTCATTCATGTTTATTTCATGCTATACTAGTAAAGAGGAAGAGATGATCGTTCACGTGCCGCTTGAACTGAAGCGCTACAGCGATCTGTCACGACACATTAAAGAGCCACAAAACGGTATTTATTGTTTGAATTTTTACGTCGGTGGACTTGAACTTGAAAAGTGTTGTGTACTGACATCTTTCCACGGTTAAAACAAGATACCTTCTGGTGTTCATTCATGTTTATTTCATGCTATAAAGAGGAAGAGATGATTGGTTTACATGCCGCTTGAACTGAGGTGCTAAAGCGATCTTTCACAACACATTAAAGAGCCACAAAACTGTATTTGATAAACAGGGTAAAAATTAATGGAATGTCCTGAGTAACATAATGACTAGAATATATCTAAAATATAGAACACCCTGGAACCCACCTAGCAACTACCCTGGAAACATAGCTGTGAGTCTTGTAAAACTGTAAAAATGTAAAACTACAGTTACGTTATTTTCTTTTACAGGACAAAGTCAACATAGAAGTTAAAGTGTCCCAGAAAATCAGCTCAAGTAAAAAGAAAAGACTGCGAGATAATTGGCAGAAAATGTAAAACCCACACAGCCATTGAATTCCTGCAGAACTCAACCTTCTGTACTGAGGTCAGTGGACAGACATTTTTCAAGCCAGTCAAATCGGTTCATTTTACATGTGTGCGTATATCTGCTGATGACTGTAAATGTAAATGATGAATCAATTAAGTGCCAAATGCATTTTAATAAAAAAAAATAAAAAAAAAGACCAGAGCCATCATTAATTAATATGTTAAAGTGGCAGCGGGCATATTCTCTATGCCAGAAGCATGTAATATATTAATGAACTAGAGTCATTAAAATGGGTCCATATTACTAATAAGGTGCACTTAATTTCTGATGTGAATATAAATTGATGTGAATATAACTCTTATTGCAGATGACAGGCTTGTGTGTGATCATGTGAACCCCTGCGCTACAACGTCGCTTCATTTCTTTATACATATATAATTAATTGCTTTATTACAATGTCGTAAATGCCGTACATTTTAATTTCCCACAACAACTAAAATTTAAAATGCTTAGAAAATCAATTAAACATTTTTATTCATTTTTTTTTAATTAACAACAAAAACCCCACAAAGAATGAAGAGTCACAGACAAGAGGAAACTTTAATTAAATATTGTGAAAGTCAAAAAGTTATTTTACAGTTGAAAGGTAATTTAAAAAATGATCATCTTTACAGTAGTTTTTTTATATTTTCACCAGTAATAACTGCCCACTGAAAGTCCAGTCTACAACAAGTATGTAATCAACAGGAAAAATAGTAGCAGATGACTTGTCAATTTGAATGCGTGAAATATTAATCAATAAATCAAGTAGCCATAAAATGATAACTTTGCAATTGATGCCCATTTAAATAATGGGAAAAGCCATGATTCAGAAAGAAATGAGCCACATAAACAGCGACTTAGATGTTCAAGAAACACAGAACGTTTTGTCATGTGATGCACTGGAACAAAAAAAAAAAAAAGATGAAACTCATTAAGACATGACAGTGGAGAGGAGTGTCATGGAATGAAATGAACGAGCGAATAACTGTATAGACTCTTGTGCTGTTACTTCATAGTTTAACTTGTTAATTTATATTTTTATCTAATATTTTTATCTAACCAAACTATCAAAAAAATTGTTTTTAAAAATAAATAAATAATGTAAAAAAGAGAAATCTGCATTAAGACATTTGATTGTTGGTACACTTCCAAAAAAAAAAAAAAAACAAGGATTGTGGAATTATTGACAAGGGAAATAAAAGAAAAAAATATGTGTATTATTAAAAAAGCAAATTCCGGAGAGAAAATATTCAAAAACAGGGCGATATTACTGTATATTTGCTGAGCATGAAAACAATAACTATCCTTTTCTCTGCAAGTTCCAGAGAAGCAAAATTAAAAGATTATATTGTTTACATGTTGAATATACTCTCAAACTTCATTGCATTAAAATACAAACTATTTAACAAATCTTGCCATCTGAAACAAAACAATGTAACAAAATGGTATAACATTTTCATAGAGAGAAAAAATCCAATCGCTCTGTGCGAACGGGCAAAAAAAAAAAAATTGCTCTTCGACATACAAAAATTACTATACAAATAAAATTCCAAAATCACATTTATGGACACAACTTGGCAGATGACAAAATAAAAACAGATCATCGCCAAATGATGAGTGAAAACATGAAGACAGTTTGAAGCATGTACAATTTCAAGCGATGCATACATACAATATTCATATGGATATCCTACATATATCCCTTCGTGATCATCAAAACCTCAGAGCTAAAGTCAATGAAATCTGCTAAGCATGTCGTAAACACTATATCAGTGACACTAGGTTGTATAAAGCTGCCTTATGACTCCATTCTGATGTATAAATATATTTCAAACAATGACTATTTGAGAATTATGAAATCAAACATATTTATCAGTCTGTACAAAGAATACACGCTAGAATCCAATGTAATGGCTTCATCTGAATCTCGGATCATTCGTGAGATTTCACAGTGCTGACTATGCTGTAACATCCAAACCCTTCATCTCCTGAACATACACTCAGACTGATCTACATCGGTAGTTCTCAACTGGTCTCATCTGATAGGGTCACGGACAGTTGGGGGAAAAAACAATGGTAAATCAAAATAATAAAATGCTCTGAATCATATAATGTGCATAGTGGTTTGAATGCATTGCAGTGTTGATTTGAAAAACATTTTCATTACTTTTGCATGATAATCTCAGGGATGTGTCGGGCAAACTTAAAAGTAAAACCAGCTGAGAACCACTGAACTACAAGAAAGGAAGAACATTAAATACTTCATCAGCTTCCTCCTCAACCTTTCAGTCGGTTTAGTCTGAACATTATCTACTGGAGGAAGTCCATTGCAAACTAAAGTATAAAAAAACACAAACAAATTAAAAGGAAAAAGGACATTAAAATGGCATAAAACACTAATAATTTGCGTTTTTGTTTTTGACACTGCAAATCCTCCATAGAGAGTAGTTATAAAAAGAAGGCAGCAATCGCTTTTTGGGCTTTTTGACGGCCTTGTCTCTATATAAAATGAGTGCTTGTCTTTGACTCTTTTGTGTTATTACGGGTAAGTGTTTGGTCTATACATTTTGGCATTACATAATGATAAAACTGGGTAGAGATGAGCATGAAATGTCAAATGTTGCCTTCAAGTCATGTCGGATTTACCAACGCAATATCTTAATCTCCAGTGAGAAACTTTAGTTGCTTTTCTTTAAGTCTTTATGAGTTAGTGCTGTGCCAATTCAAATCATTGTGGGGACAAACTGATCTTAATAACTTTGAAAATTGACTGTTAATATGCAGTTTTTGTGCTGTGGATCAAGAATAGCTATAAAGCTAAACCAAAAACACTACTTTTATGTGACAAAACTATCAAAGCATCCAGTACACTTCTTTACATGCATCCTTTGCATTTAAAGTGATAGTTCATCCAAAAATGAAAATTCGGTCATCATTTATTCACCCTCAAGTTGTTCCAAACATGTATGAATTTTATTCTTCTGTTGAACACAAAAGATATTTTAAAGAATGTGGGTAACCAAACAGGTTTGGAACAACTTGAGAGTGAGTAAATGATGACAGAATTTTCATTTTTGAGAAAACTATCCCTTTAATTTTGTTGCAGAGGTGCTAAAAAGCTTAACATTAAGTTTAAAAAGAGAGAAATATGAAATTGCCAAACATGCCTATTTTTCCCAACCAAATGTTTTTCGAATCAAAACTTCCCAGAAGGACTTGAAGACAGCATAATATCAACAAATGGAATATGAATGTAAAAATCAAGACTCAAGAAATGAGCTCTGAATTGGATTTTAACCATGGTAAAAAAAGGCATAAATTAATTTGTCACAGCCGCAGTTTTAATATGAGTTTACATTGCTGGCATTTTGTAGACTGCTTGACTTCAGTTCTTCAAATTCAAATGCATTTTCACAAATTCAGTGGGACATTACTGCGCATAAATCACCTGCAATCCTTCATCTAAAATCATAAATAGAAACCACTGCAATATTGTGTCAGGTATCATTTCATAAAAGGGTGGTACATACAGAAACACACAAATATGATGGCAAATCAATAACTACGTTTTTAAAATAAATAGACCTCTCATGTTATAGTGTAGACGGGGCAGCTGAGCATCATTTGTGCTGTCGCCCCTTATCTTAAAAAGTGTCTAGAAGGTGAGTACAAATTTCAACATCAAAACAGGGAGGTACAACAGTTCAGTTCGATATTTTTCTCGAATCGTTCTTCCTCTATATCTTTTTGTTTCAAAGCAGATTGTGTTTAAAAAGGGCCTGAGTTTGTAGTTTTTCATCCTTCAGAACAGGACCAGGAGGTCAGTCCAGCGCCGGAGTATTCTGCACTCGCTCAGTGAGACCAGTGGCATGAAAGAGCATGTTTCATCTTTCCGTCTGCACACAGATACACACACACACACACACACACACACACACACACACACACACACACACACACACACACACA
>NW_015551045.1:5019396-5022957 GCF_001515605.1 Sinocyclocheilus anshuiensis
ACACACACACACACACCCACGCACCCTACATTGGAGGAACAATCATTCCAGGGATAACTGTGAAGAGAGAAAGACACAAGAGTGTTAGTTCACTTTACTCCATTAAACATGCCATTTTTCATTGAAACAGACCTGGCTGCACATAAAAATGAAGTGTGAGAGAATTAAACTTTGAGTTGTACAGCAAAGCAAGCACCAGCTACGAGATTGGACACCGTTTCATATTTTTCGCAGTTCTTTAAACTCAGAAATCAGTTTCCACATCTGCGTTACAAACTGTGGCTTCTTCAGATGAGGGATGAATCCTAATCTCTTTCAGCGTCAATGCAAAATTGGCAAAAACGAGACACTTGAAGCACTTGATTAAATATCGAATTGTTTGCAAACCATTTCTGGGCTTGTAAGGTCATGGTTGCCCTGGTGTACACCACTATAAATGATGAATTCAAGGAAATCTGAGACAGTCTTTCTCATCATTCATGCCAGAGACTTCACTCTCTTTAGTTAAGCCAACATGAACTTTTTCTTTACGCACGAGGAAAATGCTTAGCACTGCAGATCTGACTCAACATGAGTTTAGCAACTGCTGACAAGCAAGAAAAGAAGAGAGGTGAACTGTTTTGGGTACTCTAGGAACCGCTGGAGGTGAAACACAACCTTGAAAGCATGCAAACACACACTCGCACATAAAACCTGACACACTGGAACATAATTTTCAATGTAGCATGTTTTGCAGGTATATAGCATGAGGTACTGAAACAGAAAAATGGTGTGTAGGAAACATGGGAGATTTAAAGGTGAAGTGTGTAATTTTCAATGGAATTGCAAAAGAATGACTGTTTTCGCACAGGTTTCTCAAACATGCCTCTTGTCTGTCACTTCCAACTCGCATCACTGAATTTCTTAGAGCTGGGATTGTAAGTATTTTAACATCATTAACACCATAAAAAAAGAAGCATACATGTTATGCTAGAGCACTGTTATTTGTTGGTATATGGATGATCAGATATAGAAACAGTGGGATGGATGTGGGAGGAGTAACGGATGAGTAACATACTTCAGGAGAAGGCCAGGCCCTGGAGCGCGCTGGCTGTGGAGTACTTGTTAGAGTCGACAAAAGACTGATCTGAGGGCAGTGGAGAGAAGAAGAAGAAGGGAAAGGGAAAGAAGAGAGAGAGAGAGATGTTAATATCAGAACGAATGATGGGTGAGTATATGGTCAAAAGGAAGATTAGATATTCATGCCTCTAGTTTACTATGTCACAGATCCTCACTGTGACACTTTAGTGGTGTCACATATATTGCCATTCAGATGTTTGGGATCAGTAAGATTTTTTATTATTATTATTATTATTATTCAGCAAGGATGCATTAAATTGAATAAAAGTGACATTAAAGACGTTTATGCTGTTAACCCAAAAAAAACAAAAAACTGTTCTTTTGAACTTTCTATTCATCAAAAAACTCCATAAATATTAAGCAGAACAACCGTTTGCAACTGATAATATTAAGAAATGTTTCTTGAGCAACAAATACAATGATTTCTGAAGGATCATGTGACACTGAAGACTGGAGTAATGATGCTGAAAATTCAGATTCGCCATCACAGAGATAAATAAAAATGTAAAACATCTTCAAATATAAAAGAGTTATTTTAAATTGTAATAATATTTCACAGTTTTACTGTATTTTTATCAAATAAATGCAGTTTTGGTGAGCATTAGAGACTAAAAAAAAAACATTAAGATATCATACCAATCCCAAATGTTTGAATGGTTAAAAAATAAATAAATACAAAAATCTCAGTATTCTACTTCAGTATCACCGAAACATCATTACTGTCATATTTCCCTAGTGAAAAATAAATATACTAAAATGCATTTGAAATGCATTTATTTCATGCTAAGTATACTACAAATACATTTACTTATTTATGAACTTAATAAAAATACCCTGCAATTGTGCTTCAAATGGATCAACTCATTTTGTACTTAATGCACTTTAATTGTGTGGAAGCTGTGCTGAAGTCCAACTAAAGATATACTGAAGTGCTAAAGTGGAACTATTGCAAGTATACTTCAGGTACACTTTAAATATCTTGCTTTTAAAGACCAATATTATTCAAAGATCATACAATCCTCATCAATAGTGACATTAAAACACATTTTAGACTTAATATTAAAACATTTACATTAAATTTATTTATTTTTTTTTTAAAGAAAAAAAAAACTACAAGGTGCCAATTTGAGTTGAAACAGACTGGTGCTCATAAATTATTATTTAAATAAATAAAAAAAGTCGAACCTCTGGAAGTAATTCGCACACTTTTATACAGTGTTGTCAGTGGACATCCATTTTATTGCTGCAGTATTTTCCGTTTTTAAAGTTTGATGATGTCATTACTGTCATAAAAATCCCACCCCAGCAGAATCTGAGTGTGAAGGACTTGTGCGTTACCTTGGAGACCGTTCCCATTGGTGCTAGTGCATGTAGGTGGAGGTGAGGACTGGGGCCGAACGACAGGAGCGAACGCGCTCTTCTGTTTCACAGCTGAAACCATGTTTGCCGGAGAGAAGGAGAAGATTCCAGAAGAGCTGCTGCAGTTTGAGGGCAGGTTGGTGGAGGAGGCCATGGTGGGGCTGGAGGGGACGACTGCAGGAATGCAGAGAAACACATTTTGGATTCAGCAAAAAGACAAGCAAGGAAGAGATAAATTAGGAAATAAAAAGTCTTGTGGGGCGGAAATGATTAGTTGCAATTAATCTCAATCCCAGAAGAATAAATTTTAGTAAAAAAGTAATATATTTAAAATACATTTATTTCATACTAAGTATAGTTCAAATCTATTAACATATTTACTGACATACCGCTCGAGATTTACTGATATAAAAATTATAATTCAACTTTATTTGGAGTACTGCATATACAATGCATATTTCTTAATATTAAGCCGAAAATGTGTTTAAATGACACTATTGATGAGGATTGTTTGATTTTTGAATAATATCGGTCTTTAAAAGCAAGATATTTAAAGTGTACCTGAAGTATACTTGCAATAGTTCCACTTTAGCACAATCAATATACTTTAGTATATATTTAGTTGGACTTCAGCACTACTTCCGCACAATTAAAGTGCATTAAGAACAAAACTAGTTGTTCCAATTTAGCAGACTTTAAGCAAAATTGCTAATTAGTAAAGTCAGTGCGTCACTGCAGCTGCTGTTAGAAGTCCCGGTTTCTATCCACCTTTTTCTTCAACGCGGAAGTAAGACTATGGGTGAGACTTCCGGTTCATTAGCCGCTATAGGTAAATAACGAGGAGAATAACAACGTGCAGTAAACGGTAAAACTGTTTGCACTACAAACCAGTGTGTTCATAATTAAGATAATACATTAAAATAATATGATAAGACGCACCAACTTTCAATATAAAGCAGCAAAATGAACTGTTTTGTTCAGCTAAAAATAGCTGGACGGAGTGGACGCAGATGAGACCGGAAGCCAGACCCACAGAATTTACAAATGGCCGCGCCCATTTTTACGACAAGAAAAAGGTGGATA
>NW_015551045.1:5023151-5023503 GCF_001515605.1 Sinocyclocheilus anshuiensis
ACCAATTCTCAATATCAAGCAGCAAAACGAACTGTTTTGTACAGCTAAAAATAGCTGGATGCAGATGAGACCGGAAGCCAGACCCATAGAATTTACAAATGGCCGCACCCATTTTTACGACAAGAAAAAGGTGGATAGAAACAGTCAACGCTCTGAGACGTGCGCTTAGGACTGCGCATGCGCACTGGCTGATCTAGCGTAAAAAAATAAACTTTTTTTACCGCTATTTGAGCAAAATAAACAACTTTTATGATACAGTTGTTGTCAGATTTCATTGGTGATTTTAAATATAAAATTTAATCGTAAGCTTAGTGAACAGTTTTGGAGAATTTGATGTTTCCCCATTCAAAGA
>NW_015551045.1:5024306-5034123 GCF_001515605.1 Sinocyclocheilus anshuiensis
CATGCTTGAGGTATTCGGCCAATCACAACGCACTGGATAGCTGGCCAATCACAGCACACCTCGCTTTTCAGACCGATGAGCTTTGTAAAAATCGACGCGTTTCAGAAAGGCGGGGCATAGAGGAGAAACAATAATGTAAAGTATGTGGAAAATAATGTTTTTGAACCTTAAACCGCATAAACACATTTCATTACACCAAATACACAAAATAATGTTTTTTTTAGCAACATCATATGACCCCTTTAAGTATACAAACTTAGTATACCAAAATTACAAATGCAGGGCATTTTTATTAAGTACATAAATATGCAATGTATTTGTTGTATACCCAGCATGAAATAAACATATTTCAAATATATTTTAGTATATTTATTTTTCACTAGGGTGTTTATTTCTTAAACACAAATTTTGATGCAAAAAATTTTACCGATTAAAATACAGGCGACGACTAAGTAAGCCATTTGTAGGCTGATGTCTTGTGACATGCTCAACATTTTGCCATGTTTGAAACTCAGCTGTATTGCTTTTAGTTTTTAATAAGGATTTAAAAATTGAAGTTGTCAGATTAGTTCAGCTGAAACCTTATAACAAAGGCAGAATCCATTCATCAAGTCTTAACTAATCAATTAATGAAAACTGGAAGCTTAACAGGGGTCTCTGCGATTGATTGGAAGTGTCTGATGGAGTCAGTGAGCCTTTTATAATACTTGTTAACATTGCAGGATGTTGGCAGTGAAATTGAAGTGTTGCCCCTTCAATTACTTTATTGATTTAATTAACAGTGTTTAATACACAGGCCAAAATGGAATTTAAATTTGATAGAGGCAATAAAACCC
Organism: Sinocyclocheilus anshuiensis; assembly: GCF_001515605.1. Taxonomy (NCBI): domain Eukaryota; kingdom Metazoa; phylum Chordata; class Actinopteri; order Cypriniformes; family Cyprinidae; genus Sinocyclocheilus; species Sinocyclocheilus anshuiensis. Next base: position 5,025,143 of record NW_015551045.1, read on the forward strand.
TGTTTTTGTAAAGAAGACCAGAGTCATCAGAGGATAGAGTGGGCAGGGTTGCATTGCCGAATTCCTGATTGCTTTCTTTTCCTTTGCACGGGATGTTTGTGTCAAAGTTTCACGTGCTGCTCGTCTCGCCTTTTTTAAGATTTAATGTCAGATTGGCCCCCAACCCCCCGAACACACACCCTCACTGCTCAAGTCATAATTAAGCAAACAAACACATCACTCTTGGAATATTCCAAATTATTTTGTCTCTGGCTCACTTTCACATGTCTGGTTAATTGGAAAGAGCAAGCAATTAAGTATTAGCTCAATAAATAACAGCTGGAGTGAGGTGGCACTGTCAGGCGAACAGAAGAGAGAGAGAGTGAGGAGAGAACTTTTAAAGAGCTGTTGAATATAGACTGCAGAGCATTGTGGGAATTCTCAGTTGGGAATTCTATCAGACCTAAAGGCCCATACTGTCAGACTTCCTGCAATGGTTGTGCATCAAAGACAGAAGTTTGTTTGGAAACAAGGGCTTGTTGGAGCATGTGAATTAAACATTTCAACTGTCAAATTTCACCAATAGTTCCAAAATACTGTATTTTAAATGCCTTTTGAATGGATTTTATCGCTCATTTACACTTGCATCTATTTAAACATTGCACACGAAAGCATGTCACAGTAGGTCTGACGTCTTGACATCACATTTAGTCACATGTCTTCAAGTGAAAGTCAGATTTAAAAGCTACAGCAGAGGGAAGATTTTATTCAAGTTAAAAATGTCAATCTGTTCCTGACATAAAGCAATCATATGGCTTCAGATAACATGGAAATATAATACATGGGCCATGCAGACTACACAAAAAAAAAAAAAAAGAGGATTTCTAGTAATTGCTAGTAAATTTTACAAATAATTACAAAGAAATGGCAGGTGCCACATTTAATTAAATGTGAAATTTTGAAGTGGAAAGACTAAAGTAGGATTTTCTTGTAAAACGTACTCCGATTAATAATAACATTATTTCTAATTATTTATAACTTCGAAATGTTCAAATGTTTTTTAAAAATTTGTTTTTTTTGTGTGCTTTTAAAAAATTATAAATAAACGTTTTTGTTTTTTTAATTTAAATTTAAAAAATGTACTTTTAAAGTGAAATTTTATCATTTCACTTTCATTGGAAAAGAGCAGCTTGGACATTCTGCTAAACATCTCCTTTTGTGTTTTCTGAAAGAAAGAAAGAATATATAGAATATCACATCTCAATACTAACTTGCGTAGGGCGAGTTGGCGGCAGAGCCGTTCAGGAAGCTCGGGGAGCCGGTCAGGTTGGTCATGCCGCTGTTGCCGTAGCCGTTCATGCTGGTGGATACCGTACTGTAACTGCTCTGCTGAGGGGTGGAACTGGGCACATATCCGTGTGGTGATACGCTACTCGTGTTACGACTGAAACCTGCGGCCGGACACAGAGAAAACTTCAACTGAGCCTTATGTTAAAGTAGTGTGGCAGTATTCAGCTTTGATAAACTTCATCCTATATATCAAGTGTGTGTATGTCTGTGAAGAGGGAAAAAGAAAGAGAATAACATCTCACCCTGGTTTCCACCCTGAGACGACTCTGAGACATTAACGGCGAGCTGTCCAGTGAAGGAGTTCACTCCCATCATGCTTGCATGGACGGAGCTGTTGGTGAGGCCGGTGAGCTGGTTGTGGTTTCGTGGCACATTGTACAGGGCTTCAGCAATGTCTGCTGCTCGCTTAAGAATGATTTCCTAAGGAAAAATGAGCCATCATCTCTCACAATTGAACACTTTCATTTTCACTTTGGGTGTTGTTTCAACTTGATTGACTGATTTTGGCAACACTTTATTTTGATGGTCGCTTGTAGACATTCTGTTTACTATAAGCAACTTGGCAACTAAATGTCCACTAGCTTAATATCTGCTAAGACTTTATTTTGATGTTTCCCCAACACACATTCTACTGGCTATAAGTAACTTTGCAAGTACATGTCAACTTATTCTACTAAACCTAACCTGACAGTCAAATACTCTACTAATACTCTAATGAGATTTATAGTTGACATGTATTTGCAAAGTTACTTATAGTCAACTGAATTTCTAGGGAGAAAAAAAAAATCTATTTAACTTTGCATTATATGAAGGTCAAATTAAAAATGTTATATTATGACTATTTTTTGTACTTTTCAAATGCTTTTTATATGTTATTGCTAAAATTTTTCTTGTGTCAGAGTTTCAATAATAAAATATGAAAATGCAACAAAAAGTTACAAATTGTTACAACCTAAATAAAAATGAACAATTTTGATATGTATTGTCTTAAATTAGTGCTGTTAAACGATTAATCGCGATTAATCGCATCCAGAATAAATGTTTTTGTTGACATAGTATATGTGTGTGTGCTGTGTATATTTATTATGTCTATTTAAATACGCACCCATGCATGTATATAATTTAAAACTGTTATTTATATATACAGTATATATATAATATATATATGTATATATAAATTACATGAATATCAAAATATATACTGTATGTGTGTGTATTCATACATATACATAATAAATATACATAGTACACACACATACTGTATATTACTCAAACAAAAACGTTTATTTTGGATGCGATTAATCGCGATTTGACAGCACTAATTTAAATATGTAACACAAATTACATCCGTTGTGATTTCATGTCCTTCTTGGCTAACTATTTTGACACTAAAATTTTTCTCCTTCAAAAGTTAGTATACTTGTTTATGAAAGTAGCCTTAGAAAAACAAAGTAATCACTCATTTTATTCAAAAATATTTGAAATGCCATTTTCAAATTGTCATTTCCATCACAGAACACTATTAAACCCAATACATTATTTGATGTGTTGGAAATGCCACCACAACCTTTCAGTTTTTAGAAGGAAAAAAAAATCATAATTGTTCTGTAATGTTACATCATTGGATATTATTTATAGACAAATTAAATAAACTTTTTTTTTTGTACTTTTTTTTTTTTTTTAAATATATATGTTAAAATACAGATAGAAACACCCATATATTTTCAACAAGTGTTAACAGTCAACTGTTAGTGAAGGGAATTCATGCGACTGTCATTTATCAATGATAATCAAGGAGTTTCTTCCTCACCTGGTTGTTATGAGGCATTCCATAAAGTGCTTCCACTAGATCTGCTGCTCTCTTCAAAATCACTTCCTGTATGCACAACAAAACAAAGGAAATATTAATGATAAAATAAAGTTTGAGAAACAATTTCATCCTCAGTTCAATCCATACACAGTTACAATCCATAATACTTGTCACTTGTAACTATACAATGTGATGTTGTTCTCTTTCACAGATGAGAAAGGGTTGAATTTCCGTTTAATAACATCGGCGATCACAGCCAAGTGGAACACATGGAGCTGATGTTTGCTCAATTGTTCTGTGTCTCTCAGGATGAAAAAGTGCAGTATTTCAGCAAACATCTGCTTTGCGTTGAGGAAGGACAATGCAATCTATGTTTGCAGAGAAGGTCACTCGGTTTCACAGTACTGGGCAATAACTCAGCGGAGAGCAAGCTCTCGTAAGAGCTCTTGCGATGACAGTACATCAGAGATGGAATCGATGCGTTCCCGCTAATGAGAAGTAATTACTTTAACATATGCTTTTCTGCGCAGTCACATGATGGGGAAGAAGGACGATGGGTGTCATGATTGTTTAAGTGCAATGGCTGGAAAACATTAGCGACTTTTGTGTTGCTTTAATAATGTGATTATGTGGCTTGTGCAATATCTTCACATTATCAAACTAGCATGGGAGAAGTGCACCAAACGCGTGCGCTTGTCTTGGCCAGTAAAAGTTTAGACACGAAATCCTGTGTTTTGAACAAATTTTCACAAACAATGAATTAATGATGCAATACGGATCACATCATGTAGGTTTGTCATTTGACATCTCTCATAAATCAAATGCAATAACAAGTCAAAATACCCTTATGGAAAAACCACATGAATTTTACATTTTCAAAAATGGCAACTTTTGTGTGATTTTGAAACCCATTACCAATGTTTCACATGTGAAACTTTTAAATCTCAAATGATGATTAAATATTTTCACACACTGGGCCTCATTCATTAAACAGAAGCAAACAAAAACTCTAATAATATATTTTTCAATTCTTCAATTGTTCTGAATTGCACTGTTATAAATGTAAATAGTTTTTTTTTAAACATTTTTTGTGTTAATTGTTGCATTGATATATATATACAAAATCATTCCAGAATTGAAAACCATTCTTACATAAATTATTGCATGTTATAAATGTAATCATAAAACCAACTAGAAATTAACTTTTTACATTAAATGTTGCATTAATAGAAATGCAAAATGTGAATAAAACCATTCTTACATTGATTGGTGCATTGATACAAATGTAAATTGTTTGTAAAACAATTCTTCTGTTAAATGTTGCATTGGCATAACTGTAAATCATTTATAAAACCAGCCTTATGTAAATTATTGCATTATTGAAATGTAAAGTAGAACTATTCATATATAAATTGTTGCATTAAATATTTAACATTTCTTATCTAAGTTGTTGAATTCATGAAACATTTAATCATAAACGGTTCCATTCCTGTGAATGTAAATCATTTGAAAAAATATTTTTGCAAAAATAATTATAAATATTAATTCTTAATTATATAAATAAAACAAATCAATCGTAACAACTTTTTGTTAATCAGTCATAAATATAAATTGTACATAGAATCAATCTTATGCTAAATGAAAATATAATGTACATAAATGTCAATTGTTGCATGAATTAATGGTTTTACAAACAATTTACAAAGAAATTTGTTCTGCTCATATATACAAAATAATGAGGTCCTTAAATTTTACATGCAATTAAAATTCATGTTTTTTTTTTTCATAAGGGTACTGTTGTTGGATGCTTGAATTGCAGAATCGTTCACATGGTCCTCAAGCGTTTTCCTTATATTTCTCCGTCCTGTATGTTGGCGAGTGGGAGGTCTTTGGGAGAAGTTAATGCAGAAGGGCGCTGCTCCAGCTAACCGAGTGACAGGCAGAAAATTGCTCCCCCCTCTGAATGCAACCTTCACCAGGATCTTACCCCTTAGCATGTGTGTGTGAGCGCTGTGTTGGAACATATTGCCTCCCAATCAGCCCTGGGGTGTGTCGCACCGCGCACACACACACACACACACACACACACACACACACACACGGACACAAACGCACAAACAAAACTTGACGGGGGGTCAGGCAAGCAATGAGGAGTTTTAGTGCGCTGTCCAAGGTGCTAAATTCACTCAATTATGGCCGTGCTGGCACTGTGTTAACCTCTCATTATCGTCACGGGGAGCTGTTAGAGCGATAGATCCTGCAGCGAGAGTGAGGAGGCGGAGGAGAGTCCCTCTGCAGCCCAGCGTGTGGGATACTGGCGAGCGAAAGGGCCTGAATGAACGTGGGGCGGCCTGGAGGCAGTGAATTCCCAGTATGTGCGAGTTCAGCCAAAACATCAATCAAATTCAGCGGAAAAGATGAGGAGCAGAGGTCGATGATGAATACTGTATTAGCAGAAACACTGAGCTCTATACATCACAAATGTAATATGTTTTCCTATGCCTTTGGACCAGGTACTAAGACTCATCCATAAAATTCAAACAGTTATCAGTTCGGTTAAGAAATCATCAAACCCACATGAATGAAAACATGGAAATCATGACAAAACTAGAAATCAAACACAGCTATAAGTTAAAGACAATCCATAATTATCCTTACTGGTCAACACCTTCAAAAACCAATGATTATCCCAACATTACATGACTGTGCCTCACATTACAGGAAGTATACCACGTTATATACCATGTATAACATGTTCAGATCATTTTGATAAAGCCATTTACTGTTCTGCATTTGTTCACAGTGTTGAGTAGATCAGCAAGACATCAGCAGATGATGACATCATAAGCTTCATATACAATGATATCAGCAAATTTGGTTTCCCGGAAAAGTTTTTAGTTGACATTTCCTAAAACCTGCTATTTATTTAACCCTATAAAGCCAAGTCCTCTAGATCATTATTGCATTGCGTTACATTATATGTTTTGTCCAAAATAAAAAGTACAAAGCTTTGATCATAAAACTAAGCATTTAAATATCACTTTACTAAAACATTATTGGGAGATACATAGTGACAACTGATATTTATATGCATTTTATGTATGTATGTTAAGTAGTTATAAAGATCTCATTGATATACATTGCAAGCTATTCATTTAATTTTACATTTGACCATATAAATGACTACATCTGCAACAAATTGGATACATTTTTTAGTCTTTTATAATAGTATATGACAATATGCATATATATATATATATATATATATATATAAAATTTTATAATAGTTCATAGTTTTTTCCTTCTCAAGCTCCATATTCTCCTGTATAGTACAATATGAGCTATAAAAGATGTACCTGATGTAACAGGCAAATATGAAACTCAAAAAACACATATGCAAACTTTTTTTTTACTTTGTCTAAAGGTTTAATAAACGGTTCCATTAAAAAAAATCTAACTTATTTTACAAGTCACTTTAAAGTCAGATTTTACAGGGTTAAAGAAGGAAATGGACTGAGATGAAACTGTGGCCTTTGAAAACATTTTTTTTTTCTAAGGCTAAGCTACTGTATGGCACCGTCTTTTGGATATTATATATCATGATTTTTGTCTTCTTTTGGAGTTTTTATGATTAAATTGAAATGCTTTAACATTGTTTTTTGTGTCCATGGAAGCTATAAAGTCATGCAGCACTGGAGCAACTTCCTTAAGAAAACAAATACTAAAAACTGATTAATAAAGTCTCCAAAATGGGCAGGTTGTGTCAGATCTCATTGTCAATGTAAATGTCCAGTAGAGCATTCAAACTTCTGTTATCCCCTCTAATCCTTTCATACGGGCTACTACACCGTCTGTCCGTCTGAGCTTCTCAGGTCTGTCTGGCTTTGAACTGTGAACATTACAGCCTCTATAGGAAACTAAACTGAGAGGTTTAGATAGGAGAAACACTCAAAAAAATGAACTTGGGGAAAAATGTCCAAAATTATATCTCTAATGACTGATAAATGTGTCAGAAACAAAGAAATAGATTATATTGCATATATTGTACAGCAAATGATTGCTTAATCAGGTGTATCACATTCCAAAAACTGATTAAAAGTGACCATTTCACATTGCTGTATGCATTTTGCATGAAAAACCTATAAATAAAAAATATCTTACATACATTTTAGTTCTATAAAATGCATTACATACATAAAAACTCTATCAATCTGCTTACAGTAGATTCATTGTATTGTAAACATACAGTAACTTCCTAAGCAAAAATTATTTTACTTCTAAAAAGTTTAGCTTTTGTTTACAGTTGGTCTGTAAATCAGCTTTATATAAAAACAGTAGAAGTCTATGGCATGTCTTCATTTAAATCTGTGTGTGTGTATGTGTGTGTGTGTGTGTGTGTGTGTGTGTGTGTGTGTGCCAGTCTCTGTGGCGTCCCTGTGTTTGGCTGGTATGATTGAGGTGAGCAGTTGAAAAGAGAGCCCCGTCAACAAACTGTTATTACCTCAATAAGGACAAGAAAATCGATGGGGCGGAGAGGAACAGAGCGTGTGTGTGTGTGGTGCCGCCGCTGCCAATGGGACAGCAGCCAAGCCCAGAGAGATGGAGAGAGAGCGAGAGATTATGTATAATTCTCTGCACACACACACACACACATACACACACACACACACACAAACACTCACATGTATATACAATAAGCTCACAGCACATGACCAAACATACACACTTGTGAAATGAACAAGCAAAATACACTCAAAGCTCTAAACAGAAGATGAACTTAGAAAGGGAATTTTGAAAGTTTCTGTGATTTTGCCAACTATCTTCCTGAAACAGCATCATGGAATAATATTCCCATCAAACAATCCTATTTTAAGGCTAGAGAAAGGTGGTGGTCTAGAGAAAGACTCTGACAGGTTGATTCTCATCAACATATAATTTGCCAGAGATTAAAAATAATATCGGAGTGTCCGTTTACACTAACTCCACTCACTAACAGAAGTCAACACTACAAAAGACATTTCTCAAACAACAGCTCCAGTGGCGTAGATGGTAGAGTGTGTATTGTAGTTTTTTTGACGTCATCGACCTGGGTTCAAATACGCCTTTTGCCGATTTTTTTTCCTCTCCCTTTTCAAATCTCATAACACGTCGGAAAGCATTTATTTTCAATAAAAATTTAGGAAATAATCACAAAATTGAAAATAAAGTATCGGGTAGGTGTAGGGAGGGCTTTTGTCCCAATGAGGTGGCATCCATTTAATAATTTGAATTAAAATTATAATTTATACTCAATACGTTATTATTGCATACTGTTTTATAATCTAGCGTAGCGTCAGTTCTGGCAGGTCACGTTAGTCAAGCTCGCATCAGCTGACTCTCATACTGTTTTATAATATACTACAATACTGAGGTGCAGAAAATTGCCACTATTTGCAGTATAAATAGCAGAAAATCCTTCTATTTTAACATAGTGTAAATAGAATCTATAGCTATTTGCACTTAGTGTAAATAGCATATCGCTAAGAAAATACTGCTATTTTCACTTAGCTTAAATGGCCGCTGCCAAATAATATAATATTAATCTAATAGCTCATACACAATCTCAATATAATATAATATAATATAATATAATATAATATAATATAATATAATATAATATAATATAATATAATATAATAATATAATATAATATAATTGTCACGAATCCAGTCCGTGGTCTTCTGTCTGCTCGCCACCAGAGGTCGCCTTCTCATTACATTGACTCTCACACCACACAAACTGTTGCACGTCACCCTGGACTACATTTCCCATGCTCCATTGCACTGATTGGACTCACCTGCAG
>NW_015551045.1:5034674-5036730 GCF_001515605.1 Sinocyclocheilus anshuiensis
TCAGTCGCCCCGTTACAATAATATAATATAATATAATATAATATAATATAATATAATATAATATAATATAATAATCAAGGGGACAATGAAAAACAAACTGAAAAACTTACATTCATAAGGTTTACAATTACAATTTCTCTAATGCCTAAAGGATAAAAGTGTCAAAACATAAGGAAATAACCGGAGTAAATATTTGCTTAACATGAAATTATACATTATATAAATATAATATAATAATCTTGTCATTAAATACCCTTTCAGTAAATTTTGCTATTAATTTATTCATTACATTTTCATCATTTGATGTATATATTATATTATATTATATTATATTATTATATACTTGAATCAAAATGTCAGAATGTTGCTTTAGAACCAAACCTCAGGCCTAAGCTCAGGTCTGACCCTAAACCCTAAAAAAATACAAAAAAAATAAAAGATTTGTTGACAGGAATGTTGTTCCAGAACCAACAAGAAAGTTGATCCAGGAACACGTTGTGCTTGGCGAAATCCAAGACACCTGACCTAGTCCCGGTATAACTGAGATTTGAACTGTGAATCACAGTGATTGAACAAAGAATGTCATATTTCTAGAGCTCCAGCAAACCAAATACCTCTTCCCTCTGTGACGCTAGCTTATTTGGACTATTTACACAGTTAAAAACACGGTTTCATTAAGACCAAACTGGCCCAAACAGATAAAGCACTATGCAGAGTACCTGTTACACTCAGATGATCCATTCACAACAAACACAACACATGCAAACATGACTCTGTATACATGTGGAAGTAAAACAGCAAGACCGATTTTTTTTTTCATGATGCAAGTCTTTCTGTCCTTTTGCAACAAACTCTAATGTTCATCCAAGCAGAATTATTACCATATGAGTTTCATCACTAAGACAATGATGACATAACAGAGGCCGGCTCGCCATCTCAGTCCTTCATAAGTGCGACTCATTACTTTGATGTTATAGCTAATGCTGTAGCACTCTTTCTAAATCAAGGACAGAGGATCTGGAAGCACTTAATAGTGATAGAGGAATGTCAGATGAAATGCATACAGCTGTATAATGGTTTATGATTCAGCCCACACAACATGCATTCTTGATAAACCTGTTAGTTCAACGGAGTTATGCAATTAACCCAATTGCAAAATTAATCATTTATATATTTTATATATAAAATAGAGATTCAGATAAACTATTTAAAATGATAATATATAACACAAACACCTCATTTCAACAGCACATTTCCGTTGATGCTTCTATAACTCATTTTGACCCTATTAACTATTTGTCGATTTCGTACCTTTGGCAAGCGTTCAGGGTCTCCTGGATGCCGAGGTATCACCTTCTGTAACCGCTGAAAACCGTAGTCTATGGTGGGTTCATTCAGAGCTGTGGACACAAACAAAAGAGACAAATCCATCACTTTTGATGTAATTTTAGAAGACTGGTTACATTTTTTCCTTTTAATGTGCTGCAAAGAATAAAAGGCTTAGCATATTTTTGGAACAGAATTGAACATGGACATTTAGTTGTTGCATTATCATTTTTTTCTAAATTTACACAAAATTCACTCCAACCTAGAGTAATAACTCTTCAGAGAGTGCAATAATAATATATACAACAGTTCTAATGGAAGTCGTTTAAAATGGTTGGGAATTGTTGTACGCCCATGTTAAGTGCAGCAAGCGCGTATAGTGTGTAATCGCAGGACGTTTATGTTTTACGTTTCACGCAGCAATTACTTTGCATAAAGTCTTTATGCTGTCAAAAACACGAAAGCCTGTCACTCAATCTGAGCGAGGGATGAGATGGAGGACAGGAGAGATATTAACAAGCTATCTGACACCATTTGCTCCTGCAATGGACAGAAAATGGATGTAGAATATCTGCTCATGATGGCACTTTGTTTGTGAAGTGCCACAGTTTTGAGAGCCTGCTTAGAAGTAGGGGACCAAACAAAAACTCCTAATGTCATTAACATTCAAGACAGTTCTAACCAGCTCAGACAAACTACATTTTCTAAAGAGGCATAAATAAATAAATAA
>NW_015551045.1:5036758-5047212 GCF_001515605.1 Sinocyclocheilus anshuiensis
AAATATATTAATTATATAAAAAAAAGGATAAAATAATTATATAAATTCATATTTAAAATTGTATATTAATAAATATGATATTTTGTTATTATTAATATTATATTATATTATATTACATTAATATTTACTATATTATATTATATCTTAAATTCTTTATTAAATCTAATAAATAAATAGCAAAAATTACTTTTTCATTGTGCAAAGCATTTACTGTAACATACAGTGGAACATTACATGAAAGATGTTACAGAGTCATCCTATATTCGTCTTATATTCATAACAGCTTGTGTTTTACAGGTGCCAAGTTGTTTGCTGTCCTCTGTGTTTTGGTTAGCATGTGGTTCAGTGTTCATGGGATCCAAAAATGGCATCTGATTAAGCCCAAAATATGTATGTATTTCAAAACGTTCATACATAACATGAGTGTCTGGTCCCAAGGCTGTTGAAGGATGGATGTGTGAGAAGAAAGAGAGAAAAGAGGAAGAGAGAAAGAGAGAGTGGTTTGGACAGTTTGAGTGTGAGGGAGTGTTAGGGGCTGCTGGGGCATGAAACGTAGGTACTTTCCTGTCGGTTGGAGCAGATGGTTAAGATACTGTAAATTCTGTTTAAGTTATATTGAAGTTAGCGCCTGGCAATTAAGAACATGTAGGTTATATAGGTTATATAACATATAATGATGTAATGAAGTGCTGCTGTTCACAGTTATTACAGCAATAAATGACCTTTCGTTATACAGTTCCTCGGAAATGTTGGTTGATAATATCTAATTAATCTAAAAACCTGTCTGGATGAAGGAGAAAGAAAGTTGGCGTGTGTGTGTATTTCTGTGTGCGGGCATCTGTTAATAAAGTGATATGGAGATGGATGAGTCAGTGCGCTCTCAAACACATTCACATGCTTGTATGTGTCAGGAGCACTTCACTCCTCTCTTATTGCCATTGATTTCTACATTGTATCCAATCCTCTCACTCAGCCTAGGGAAAGCATTCACTTACCGAGAGGCCCAGAGGTCGACAGAGAGGCAGAGAGAGAGAGAGAGAGAGAGAGAGAGAGAGAGGTGCGGGTACAAATGGGTTCTCAAGATGTGTGGAGAAAGATAAAACATTAGGATTTGTTTTTCACTAGGAATTGTCTTAATGAATTGATATCTTGGTACCAATCACAATGAAATAATATTTTGCATCTAATCTAATGTCATTCATGCATTTTAAAGTGTGATTGTGTATTCAAACACTTTTTGTGGGCCACTACACCAAAAGAGTTAGAAATGTCAAGCAATGTATTTATGATTAATTGTGCATGAACAACTACAGTAGATAAATGTAATGCAATATAATATAATATAATATAATATAACCCCATTTTGTAATAACTTAAACAAACAATAGCAACAATGACGTCAATCACAAACATATATTATATTATATTATATTATATTATATTATATTATATTATATTATATTATTTAAATACTTTATTCAATAGAAATAATTTATTAAATATATGATAATATGCACCAAGAGATGCATGTAATTATTGAATTACATGCATTATTGAATTATTGAATAATTGCATTAATTATTTTTTTTTTCAATGTATATTATATTATTTTATATTAAAACTTTTTGTGACACTTATTCATCAAATTATGCATTAATAAATAAATATCCAGCATTTTTAAGTGTGACTTTCAAACTTGTGGGGTCACTGTGTGCCTGCTCATTAAAATAAATAAATAAATAAATGATCATATGTATGAAGTGACACTAAAGTAGTATCACTAAATACATACATACATGCATACTGTACATACAATGGCAATCATGCATTCTTAAACCACAATATTTCTTGAGTCACGTTCCAAACGCCTTTAGAAAAATAACCCTAGTCCAAACTGTGTTTTTGAAGAAGCTGTTTCTTATGAAAGAACCTTTCGTCCACTTTCAACACAGGCTGATACTGCGGGTCATTGTGTCCCTCAAGAGTATATGAGTTTCCAATTTGATATACTTTTTGATTTGGTCACCACATCCTCTAACACTCACTTAAAAGAACACAAAGATATCAAGGGCATTGAGACATATAAAGTCAGTTTCTAAAGAGGAAAGAATCCTTCAAGTGTCTAACAAGGAACAAACTCGAGAGAAGGAGAATGAAGCTCTTCAACTATTTAAATATCTCTACTGTACGAAAAGTTCTCTTCCCAAAATGGGGAAGTGGGATTGTTGTTGGCCTAACTTTTCACTGTAGTCAAGTGCAGTATTCACTACATGCGAAACAAGTGCTAACCACACGGTTAGTATTTATAGCTTGGCCTAACTCCACTTCTTCAAACTGTTTTATTGTTTTCCTCGTATTAATACCACATGGCATCAATTTGCAAAGGGATGTTGGTTTATAGCTCTCCCTTGGTAACTTTAGCGGTTAAATAGCCAAAAATAGCCTAAGTGAGAGAAGTATCTAACTGTGCTACTAGCTAATTTAGCGGCCTAAAATGTTTCAGAAGGGAGTTGTTAAAAAAAATATCGGTTTGAACGTGCTAGCATGGTGAAGGCAAACAATCTGCTGCAGTATATATCATATATCTACCTGGTCTAATATATCTGAACTTAATGGATTTGTAAGAAATTTGGATGTTAACCAAACCAAACAGAGATTATCATGAGCCTCTGCAAACATTGTCTACTAGCGTCCACAAAGAGAAAGCAGGATCGATGAATAGTGCCACTGCCGCAACATCTGTGAGCTGTCAGCACAAAACTATTGGCTGATACTGTCCCACTGATATGAACATCATTGACAATAAATTAATGAGCAAATATACCCCCACCCTGTGCGTATCACTTATTTCTATCCCTCGCTCTCTGAGAAGAATCTCTTGCAATCACAGAGATCAATTCTTATTGAAATTTCATGAGGGCAGATCCAGGCCTCATCATATTTCACTATAATGACCTAGACGATGGTATGTTGTGAGTAGACGGACAGTGTGGAAAGAGGAGACAGGGAAGCATGAGGTAAGTCCTCATTTAATTTGAGCATAGTAAAGTGGCGTGATGGGTAGTAGTTGGGTACGTAATTGCCTATTGCACATACACTCACTCTACAGTCGAGCCAAACCCACACAAAATCCAATAGATTCATTCAATTCATTGATTCAATAGATCTTAAAAGTGATTTGTGAAGGAATTGCTTTTTTGTCCGTTGAGTTGTTGCCTTACTTCCCATGTTAAAGGGACAGTTCGCCCTAAAATGAAAATTCTGTCATTCATTACTCACCTTCGGAACACAAATAATTATGAACATAATTGTTCATCTTCGGAACACAAATTAAGGCCCTGTTTACATTAGTGCATTTTCATTTTAAAACCTTGTCTACACTGGCGTTTTCACTGCGTTTCAGAAACGATCTCCGTCTACACTACACAGCCGAAAACGCTTGTCACATGACCATTTATGCAGGTACAACCATAGATATGTAGAGGTAGATGCCCTATTATTTAGATTGCGGATGCGTCTGTGTGCTTGGAGCCGTCGAATGGGGAATCTACCTATACATATACAACTATGAGCATGATGTTATCGTTTACACGGTCGTCAAGGATACGCAGAGCGAATGTGGGCAGCAACGCCATCGTTTTCAAAAGTCTCCGTTTTGCACCGTTTACACTGAAATGCAACCCCGGCGTTTTCAAACTAAAACAGGGTCTGCAGCATTTTCTAAAGTCTCCATTTTTCAGGGTCGAAAACGCCGGAGTAGTGTAAACGATAGGCGTAACCGTAGCAAAAGTTATGCGTTTTAAAACAAAAACGCACTAGTGTAAATGTAGCCTAAGATGTCTATGGAGGGTCAGTAAGCTCTTGGATTTCTTAATTTGTGTTTTGAAGATGAAAGAAGGACTTAGGGGTTTGGAAAAATAACATGTAGATGGGTAATTCATGACAGAATTTAAATTTTTGGGTGAACTATCCCTTTAAGTATTGTTTTTTAGCATTCTTTTTTAAAACGTTCAAATAAAACTGAGTCTTTAAATAAAATGATAAATATAATCGAATTGAACGCATCAAATAAGGCAAATCGAATTAAAGAATCAAATATATAACAGAATCAATTTTATTTTAGAACCAGTGCTTGAATCAAATCAAAACAAAATCGAATTCAGCGTTATTGAGTCAAAGCGTATTAATCAGATCTATAATTGAATCAAATTCAAACAAACTGAATCTAGCTAAATAAAAGCAAATGGAACATTATCGAATCAAAGTAAATTAATCAAATACATAACCAAATCAATTCTATTCAAGAACCACCAGACCAGGCACTCTAGCAGCACTAACATGGTATATTTTAGATTGTCTTTCACTAAAACATTCTTTTTAAAGTGTTTGAATCAAATCAAACAAATTGAATTAAACAAAAATCATTGAATGAAATCAAATTGATAGAATAACAGCTAGAAAATAAATGATTGTATTCCACAACCACCAGGTCCAGTGGTGTGTCAGTAGGGATGGGTATCGTTAAGGTTTTAACGGTATTACTACTCTTACCGATACTGCTTATCGATTCGGTACTTTAACGGTATTCTTACTGGTACTTTTTGTTTTTATATATATATATAGTATATGACAAATTAAGAGCTGAATTAACATTGCTTTATATTCTGAAATGTAAGATAAATATTTAATGAAATGAATATAAAACATCAATTTGTAAATGCACCAGTGTGCAGGCATGTTTAGTGTTTTATACTGTACATAAGACGAGATACAGTAAGAACATGAACAAAGAAGCAAAGTAAAACAAACTGACAAATACAATAAAATAAATATACAAATGAAATGAAATAAACAGTGCTTTCATTTTTCCATGAAGGTCTACTAACATTACTGTTCAGGTAAGTAATTACAAGTAATTAAGTATTACAAGTAAGTTAAGTAATTACAGTTTTCACTGTATGTATTGATAGAATAATACTTATTAAAGCTATAACGTAATTCAGATTAAGAGCTGTGAGCGATTTTGTCTTTGCATTTTGTTGTTTGATTAACTGATGGACCAAGCGCCAGTCTGCCACTTTAAGACAATATACTGACACACATCGGATTTTCTCCCAACTGTTCTCGTCCACTTAAGACATAAAATGTGTTTAATTAAATACTCTCCAAGCCGGCCATTTTGACATATTTTGTGTATTTCATCATTTGGACGCGCCCGAAGCTCAAAGTGTAATTAGCTTGTCCGTTTTGGAGCGCGTCGCGTGCACACATTTCGGCATGGGGAGCGTCTCTTGTGCGGATTGTGCTTTCAGCGTTTTATTATCAAACATGTCCCGCAATTTAGCAGCAATAAAGACGGCATCATACAACAATCGTGGCTATAATCCTTAGAAGCCAAAATCTAAATAAAATTTAAAAAATTGCTTAATAAAACAGCCACAGGCCTAAAGTGTAAGCAGACGTTTGAATGTTTAGTTCTCTCCTCTATCATAATTAAGCAGGGCTTTCATGTTGCGTGTGCTGAAGCTCTTCCGCACGAGCGTGATCTCGCTTCTGAGTTGCGAATAGCAAAAATGCATCATAGACAAATGTTTGAATATTATTGCATATAAAAACAGCTGGCGACTCTGGTGAGATAGAATTAGCAAGACAATGTATCTATAGCAATAATAAATGCATGTGTGTTTTCTTAATTTATCCAGTACTGATAGCAGAACCGTTAACGTCAGAGCTTATCGATACTCCGATCTTTCATAATTTAGCCCCGGGACCAATTAAATACCGGGTTTCGGTACCCATCCCTATGTGTCAGCACTATGATATGGATCATCTTTCACTAAAAATGTTTCAAAACAAACTCAATTTAAATGAACAAATCCAAATCAATGAATTAAAAATCAATTGATATAAAATAATTGATTACGTTCTATAACGAGTAGACCGTGAGCTCTGCCAGAACTATCTGTATTGATCCCTAAAAAATTCAAACCCAAATTTACCGAATCGGACTGAACTTGATTCTAGAACCAGCAGGTCCAGTGCTCTAGCAACCATGACGCACAAGTTGTCTTTCACTAAAACGATGTTTTTCAAGAACATTCGAATTGAATCAGACAAAATAGGATCAAATTGAAAGTTATCCACTCAAATCAATAACAATACCGAATCTGTTCTTGGAACAAACAGGTCTGTGGCTCTGACAGCACTAAGACTGTATGGATCATCTTTAACTAAAACTCCTATCCTTTTCCTGCTATAGTACTGCAGTAATGAGCAAGGGAATGTCATCACTTCCCTCCCACTTCATCCCAGAGGGTGCATGTATTCACTCCCCCCCCCCTTCAGGTACGAGCTGAAGGCAAGAGCTCTGGGGGATCAATACCCATGGCAGTGGAGCGTTCAATACCTCTGAATTATTGCTTCATTCTTCCCCCTTTATTATAGATGAGTTATTTTTTCCAAGCCACACCACTTTAAGATCAATAGAGAACAATATTATTCTTGTCTTTCCCCCCTCTCTTATTCTACCACACTTTTTTCTTTCTAATGTTGCATCTTTATGATACAAAACAACTGGTGGTAAAAGAGATGTTGGAGGCAGGTGAAGAGGAGGTGCTGCTGAAGTAGGCTTTCTTTACAGAATGAAGGAAATGTTTCTTTGCATGAGAGAACTATACACAAATATATAACATGCAGTGTGTCGTATTTTAGACTAGAGCAGTTTTTCTCATTACTTTGAGAAACCCTAAACCACTCTTGTGTTTTTTTCTGCTTGGTGTGCTGACTAATAGCGTATTTCCATTGTGCTCTTGTTTTCACTGAGGCTGTGTTATATAATAAAGCCTCAAAACTCGTCCTTTGGGGTCTTGTTAGCAGTGTGTGTGTTGGTGTGTGTGATTCATCTACAGTGCTACTAGCCATTGTGACTGCTGCAGAGCGGTCATATCTGGCTGCAGTCCGATCTTGCAGTGACCTGGAATTGCCTGTAATCTAATTGGAGGTGCTCGTCCCTTCCGACAATAAAGCATTAAGTTGGCAGCAGTAGATCCCGCAGAATTTTTTACGTCACCAATTACTGCCTGTCTAGCGAGCAGAAATGCTAGCAGAAAAGGCGCTTCGCTATTAAGAGGCGATATTTGGTTAAAATGATTGTAAAATAAAAATTAACTCATGCTTTGAGTCACCAATGAAACTTCCATTCTGTTTTCTACTATACTTCCCATAGTGCCGTTTTATGGGATGCTAGTAGAATTTTCAGCTATATTATCAGAAAGCAAAATCAACGTGTTATAGAAATGGACCATATTTATCATTATCTATTTAAATTACATTTAAATCTAATTAAAAAACTGAAATATATTAATATAATATACAATTACATAACAATATAATAATACAAATTTAAAATAGGAAAGTTATTTTAATTTACATGAATTTTACTCACTAATCATTTGTTATTCCAAAGAATATCTTCCATTAAAATGTAACAAGTTGCTCCAGTTCTACAACAACACTTTGTTTTGATGTTTTAACCAATCACATTATTTTTCAAACACAAGGCCTTTCCGTCTCAGATCTGTTTCCCTGCGATTCTTGTGAATGTTACGGCAGTTCCATAGGCAGGATTTGTCTCTGTTGCTCCTATGGTTTATCGATTGCCACTTTGCACTTCCTCCTAACAAACACACGCCGCTGACATTCAGTTTTAGAAGTGACACAGAACCTACACTGTCAATTATATGAGATGTATTAGTTTGTCCCCAGGGATCTGTATATGGTGTCCAGTACAACAGAAACACCAGGATGAGAGAGAGACAGACAGACAGAGAAACAGACAACCCTGCAGAAAAACTAGCTTAAACCAGACTAAAGTGGTTTGCTGGTCTTAGCTGTTAGGTATAGGGATGCAGAGAGGTATTACAATTCCGGAGTGTCTATTTACACTAAGTGAAAATAGCCCGCCTTGTTGGCAGAAGCTATTTACACTAACTCGGCCCACCAACATGTGATTGGGCTAGTCAACACTATAAAAGATGATCATCTAACAACAGCTCCATGGTGTAGATCAGTGATCCTCAAATCTGGCTCGCGAGATCCACTTTCCTGCAGAGTTTAGCTCTACCCTAATCAAACTTTTAGATTTGTTTGATTATAACCACTGATTTCTAGTCGTGTCCTCTTTTGGAAGGCCAAACAAAGTAGTTTTGCTTTCACAACGAAACACACGGCGGGCTAGAGTGAGCGGAGGCCGGTTTGAGTGAGTGCCAGCGGGCGGGCTAGAGTGAGCGGAGTTGGGCGGGCTTGAGAACGGTGCGGCCGGCAGATTCGACGAAGGATTACAATTTAATAAAAACGTTAGAAATTGATAATTATGTAACGTTACCTTTCCAAGGTTATTCAAACGGCGAATAAATTATAGAAAGTGACATTATCACTAACATTGATCTATCGTGAGTTTAAGCACTCTCAAAAAAACAAAACTATCGTTATAATCACTGAAGCTGTATACACTGTGAAATGTCTAAGCCTTCCCCAGCCTTACACACGCTCCGCCTATGGTGCCTTCTTTTTATATATATACGTGCCTTTCTTTAAATTCTTTTTAATTATGCTGTACTTCATCTAGCTGTTTAACAAAAGAATGTGTTCTGTTTTATAACTTTATTGTACTACAAAAAATCTAAAACAAAGCTTGACCTGTATTTTCGTGTAAAGCACAGGCCAAAAGCACTTTCTTGTGTCATCGTCTGCAAGACCTTATGTTCAACTTATGTTCTTGTTGTGGTTGACTGATTTAGACATTTATGGATTCCGACTTCAGTTGTAGTTTCCAGGTAGCCATTGATTAATGCCCGGCCAGAGCCTGGCGGGAGGCGTCCGTGGCTTTGCCTGTATTGATTCAATTAGTTCTGAGGGTTTGCTAGTGTTCTATGCAAATCGCCTTTGCTAGCGGCCTCAGCTAACAGAGACTGATTAGCATCGCCAGCTGTCTGCTGGGTACTTCTAATACCCATGCCAGCTGCCATTTTTGTGTGCCAGTTGCTTAACGTCGGTGATGCCCCGAAAGGTGCCAACTTGAGTTCATTTTCAAGAGTAAGGTACATGATTATTTCAAAAAGCTGAAGGTTACCTGTAGCACAGCTATAAGTTTGAAGATTTACACTCAAAGGCATGAATTTCACTACATTTGCTTCTGTTTCCAAAGATTTTCTGCCCGGTGTCTGAGAGAAATGTCTGATATACTCGTAGCAGTGGGTGAAAGAAATAAAATAATAAATGCGCCATCTGTGTCTTCCTTTCAGTGTCACTGGTTGCCACCTACAACTCTGATACCATGTCTATCGTGGCACTTAACTTCCCTCTCCCTTCCTCACTGGAACGAGTTGGTCGCCCTCTCATAAGATCCATCTGTGCACCAGATCAGCTATTTTTCTCTTTTAATTCGCCTTTGATTTAGAATCACTTTCAAGTGTGTCCTCTTGTTTGTGTGGGTGTGCGTGATGAATTAACACCAGCGAGGAAGTACAAACAAAAAGCAACATAAAAAAATAACCATGAAATTAGGCAGTGAGCTGACCTTTGACCTCATGGATGAAATAGGCATTGATCAGGTTGGGGTATGTGGTAACACCAAAGCGCCATCACATTGCCTCACGAACACTGGAGTAACTGATGACAAAAGGCCAGCTTTTTTTATATATATATATATATATATATATATATATATATGAAGAGCTCATTTGCAAAAACCGATAAACGCCAACCGATAAACGCTAAATGCAGTGCATTATTCTCCACATATAGCGCGATCTAAACCCTAAACACGTTTTGTCAAAAAAGCCGGTTTTGTCCACTTTCAAGGCATCACAAGTTCACGTTTTACTGCAGAATCCGACAAGCGGCCTTGTTGTTTTTGAACAGAAGCCGATAAGTCAATTTTAGCGAATCAGCGCGCTGTATTCAGGTCAGGTGGCAAGGCTACTTTGAAAAGACACGCTAGCTGAGAGGAGTTTCGTCAAAGCTGGCTAAAAGTGATCGAGGATCATTTTGACGAACTTGAACCTGTGATATCTTCTTCAGGCGAAAAAGGAAAATAAAAGCTGAAAGGTTTTCACGGAAGCTTGCAAAAGCAGCGCGTTACAACGGTGAGGGAAATGCTCCGTTTATTGCGTGTAATCACATCCAAACAGTTTATGATCACAACAGCAACGTTTGTCAGGCGTCTACATTGTCATCTGAGGAGATTTCAAAGATTAAACCAGTGTTTTTTTAAACTCTAAAACATGAAATGTGGAGTTATCTGCTTTTGCTATACAACAAACCTTTAATATGTAAAAAAAACCATACTTTCAATGAACTTTAATTTTGTAAATGACCTGTATTTGTTTAAGTTATTATTACTTAATCAAAACAACCCAACTGCAGTTTGATTGATATTACTTGGAATGCGCAAT
>NW_015551045.1:5066282-5075438 GCF_001515605.1 Sinocyclocheilus anshuiensis
TAACTGATGACAAAATGCCAGCTTTTTTTATATATATATATATATATATATATATATATATATGAAGAGCTCATTTGCAAAAACCGATCAACTCCACTTAAAAAAATTTTTTTTCTCATTTAAAAAAAAAGAACAATTATTCTCCACATATAGCGCGATCTGAACCCTAAACATGTTTTGTCAAAAAAGCCGTTTTTTTTCCACTTTCACGAATCGCGAGTTCACGTTTTACTGCAGAAGCCGACAAGCGCACTTGTTGTTTTTGAACAGAAGCCGATAAGTCCATATTAGCGAATCAGCGCGCTGTATTCAGGTCAGGTGACAAGGCTACTTTCACTTAGAAAAGACGTGCTAGCTGAGAACTTTCAATGAACTTTAATTTTGTAAATTACCTGTATTAGTTTATGTTATTATTACTTAATCAAAACAACCCAACTGCAGTTTGATTGATATTACTTGGAATGGGAAGAAAAAAAAAACTTGATTTCTGAAAAAAAATAAAACTGGAGTTATCGGTTTTTGCAAATGAACTCTTCATATATATATGTGTGTGTGGCTGTTTTTTTTAACAATGTGCATTTTGGCCTTGCGTAATTTTGTAATATTTTTAAAATTTTAATTACAGTGTATAATTACAATTACAGTGTATAAACATACATGTCCAGCAGTGTATATTCATACTGTGTACACAGTATATATAGAACAGAAATCTGTAATTTTGTCATTTGTGTGTGAGTCTACTAGGCCAAACTTAACTTAGGAAGTTTTGTGTTTATTTGCATATTTACGCATTAATGGTTTCATGTAAGCTGCACAGTTTGTCAGTTTGTTTCTCTGTTTAAATGGCTTCAATATGGTCGCCTATAAAATGCAGCTTGTTTAACTGTAACAGGTTTTATGAGCATTAACTGTTATATTTTCTCCATCAACAGCAATTAAGCTAACAAAGCTGTACTTCTTAACAGAGTGTGGTTTTGTGTGCGTGCTTGTGAGAAAAATCAACAGCAGTCCTTCATATAGCAAATAATTCTATGCATTCTATACAAAAAATCTATATTTATTCTCAAAATACATATCTTGAGAAAATGTTTTATTAAATGCATATCTCTTTAAATAAAAGTGGATTTTTTTAAAGAAATATGAATAGGATTTTATGCATCCTGTACATACTCAAATATTTGGAAAATACTGTTCACTGCATAGAAACTTATAACCTTAATAATAGAAATACTCGTAACATTTTAACATTTTTTGAAGGAAATGCAAATGGGGTTTGCACGTTTGTTTGGTTCTAGTCTATTCCTTTCTCTAGATATAACTTAGGTTCCTCCTCCAGAGCAAGGGGAAGTTTATTTTTTAACGGCATTTGAAAAAGTAATAGCACACCTCTTCTGTGACCAACTTGTTTTTGTAATGAGAATACTAAATCAAGTTAAAAGTTTCTTGGGTTACACTTTATTTTAAAGTGCCCTTGTTACAGTGTAATTATACATTTAAGCACTGAGTAATATTAACTACATGTACTTACTATATGGTTAGGATTAGAGTTTAAGAACATGTACGTGTAACAAGGACCCCGTAAAATAAAATGTTACCGTTTAGCAAGCAAATAACAAAATTACTAAAATGTAAACAAATTAAAAGGAAAACAAAAAACAAAAAAATAAGTTAATTTAAAATACTCATAAATACTATAATAGAAACGCTTGTGCTTGCATTCCTACATGAAGTATGTTATCAGACTTTACACATACACAAACGCATTGCAAGCATTAAAGTAAAAGTATTCTGTATACATGACCAGAGAAAGGTAACACTTTATAGATTAGGGAACACTATTCACTATTAGCTAGTTGCTTATTAACATGCTCATTACTAGCATATTGGCTGTTTATTAGTACTTCTAAAACACATATCAATGCCTTATTCTGCATGGCCATATTCTAGGTCCCTTAAGCCTACCCCATACATAAACATAACTACAGAAACTACCTAAGAAGCAAGATTATTTGCGGGAAATAGTTCATATTTAATCATAGTTAATAGTGAATTTGTTTCCTATTCTAAAGTGTTACTGAAGTTTAAATTTAATCCAGTACAGTCATCACAGTATGTACTCTGTCTGGGGTGAGTTTCCCAAAAGCATTGCTAGCTAACTATGGTGCTAAGTTCCATTGAACTCTATTGGTAATGACGGAACTTGCAACCATAGTTGCTTTTGGGAAACGCACCCTTGGTTAGTGGCTATTTGTTCCTCCTAACTGCCCATTTGACTACTACAGTACTGCACATGCTATAGAAAGACACAAGGTCCCTTAGAAGTCCACAAAAGGACGTCTTCGGAGCACAATGTTAATGAATGCTGCTATTTGAGAATGACAGACAAAAATGACTGTGTTCAGAAGACGGTGAATGGGTAGGAGGAGAAGAAATTAAAGAAACAGATCTTCCTTGGAGCCTCCCCTGCTCTTGTTCTCTTCCTCCCTCGTTAGATGCTATCTGTGGTAATCAGATCCCCGCTGGCACTGCAGCAGAAGGGAACTACGTGGCTCTTGATGGGTCCCCCGTGTACGGGGGTCACGGGGTCAGGAGGTAAAGGTCACAAGGTTATGAGGTCCACAGGAACCGCTATAGGGAGATTTCAGCACAGTGTATTTAATCGGTTCCAGATGTAATTCATCACACACACACACACACACACACACAGTCATTAGCTCGTTTAGCACTTAGCATCAGCAGATCAAAGAGGTTAGCTGAATATGCAGTGGTAAATTTGTATCAGGGTTGGTGCTTGATGAACACTCAGTAGTTCTCATGAAGAGTGGCGGTCTGAAGTGAGCAAGTACTACAAAACACTCCAGATCGATGTGTTTGTGTATGTGATTGGCCACCACTGATTTAAAGCCGCCGCTATTGAGCAGTTAGCCAGCGTTAAACAAGCTGCTCAGTTTCTTGTACAAAGACATGTCAAAACAATTGAGCAGCTATTGAAAGTATCACATTTCTTAATCACTTAAGCACAGTAACTAAATCACCTGCATAATGTCGGCCTAGCACAACGCTAATGTATTCGGATAGGACAATGGGTGTCATTGACAGCTTCGGGAAAGGTGACAGATGTAACGTCTCGGTTACGTATGTAACCCTCGTTCCCTGAAGGAGGGAACGGAGACGTCACGTCGGATGACCGACGAATTGGGATCTCGCTTACTACATGTACTTACTATATGGTTAGGATTAGAGTTTAAGAACATGTACGTGTAACAAGGACCCCGTAAAATAAAATGTTACCGTTTCTTGTTTTAAGATGAACAGCTTACCTGTGTAGATGAATCTTCCTGGTGTGCCTTTGCAAAACTGTTTGGACTTATAAGAGAGCGTGACCTCTACCACCCCGGGGATGTGACGTGGTGGGGTCTGAACTCTGATGGCATGAGGCGTGATGAGCTGTGAGGAGAAAATGAGATAGAGAGAGGACATTAGACTCAAGGAGGTCTATTTTACCTGGAGATACCTGGCATTTCCGTTCCCCTCAATGGCAGTTGCTTGGCTGGCACAGGAAGTATGAGAATTGAAATCTACCATCTTTGACAATGGGCGCTCAGTTCTGAAGTTCGGTTGTTTTGAGCCAATCATTAGAGCCGTAAATGCCATGTGACTAAATAATAGCTCTGAAGCTTCAGGAAAATAATATCAACAAACACAATCACTTGACTAGTGACTATCCTGTGCTGTGAAATGAAAGGCAACAGATACTGACACTAAAAATCACATTGACAAAAGTTCATGAAAAAAGTCTCAGAACAGTGAAGTTAGTTCTGAGAAAAACTTTGTTGGCAAAAGTTGTTCATTTGCCCTGGCTGATTATGTTCTTTGATCCAGTTCTGATCAGTAAACAATCTGACTGTGTGTGTGCCATGTGTGTGTTTGTACGTGAGTGTATGAATCTAGTCTAATCAGTATCAGGCTGTTTATGGTGGGTGGTGAAGGGATGGCGTAGATGAAGGCTGGAAGAGGACAGGTGTAGCTCCTCAGAGACGTAATTAACAGCACACTGTCTTTCAGCATCTCACAGTCTGTGTGCATGTGGTTCATATGAGCTGTTGTCTAAAACATCTTTAAACATTTGTCTCTCACAGTCATAAATTTAATTTCAAAACAGTAAACAAGTGAACTTAGCTTGACAGCATTTATGGCATTAGACGCACTCCGGATGCAAAAGCGTTCCAAAATGTAGCCAGCAAAATTGTGCTCATAGCGGCCAAATTCTAGTCAAGGCAATCATAGAATGCAAAATAAATGTGAAAAATAAATCCAAAATGGCAAAAGGAGTCAAGAGAAATGCTGACTGAATTCAGAATAGCACATTCATTTAAAGTGGCAGGAAAAGTAGGAGTAGCACACTAGTGAAATTAACTGTTGACTACAAAACTAATCCAATGCTATCACTAAAAGTATCATAGAATAAGTCAATCTAAATAAAAATATACCATTTTACCCAGTATTTATGTGGTTTATGTGGTTAGCTTAGCAAACTGTCAAACTGGAATCAATGTGAATGAATTGTATATTTGGTGTCTCAGAGTTTGTGCCTAGTATTCCAGGTCATTCACTTATGACAAGTATGTAAATGCAAATGCCTGCCAGTGCTATTAAAAAATTGTTTTCGGTGTGCATTGGCTCGTTTAGTTTACACTCGAAGTAGATTGGTCCCTCTAAGCGAGATCCCAATTCGTCGGTCATCCGACGTGACGTCGAGAGTGACCGACTGAAAGGGAACTGCATTAAGCCAACAACACTGGAGGACTTTTATTAATGTTGTATTTAAGATATCATTAACACTAAACTAAATGTAGACTATCTGAACTTTGACTAATCAAATTTTTCCAAATGTAATTTTTTTGAAAATAGTATGTAAGGAATAATTGACAACGGGCCATTGAATTACCATACACCTTAGGTGGCAAAGCGGTCATGACACAAGCGTGTATTCATTTTCAATAACGCAACAGTCTAAAGTGTAAAGAAGTAAATTATTCCGCTAATATCATGTTTTCTACATGTACATGTTTATGTAGCGTCTTTACCTCTTTCTTAAGCTATCACTACTTAAGGCGGGCGTACACGGTGCGATTCTGAAGGTCGGAACATCGTGAACCCTCGCACATGTCACGATTGAGTTTACCGAAAATCGTACGGAGACAGTCACACACGACACGAATTTACTACGATTTTTACAAACTCTGACGTAGGCCTAAGCATTATGTTTCGTGCCATTTATAAAAATATGGATTCTGAGGACGAAATAGTTTTCTTTGTGGCACGCAGCTATGGCTTGTGACGTCCAAAAACAAAAAAAAAAAAACGAAGATGAAGGACATGGCAAAGAGAATGGCTGAAATGCAGAGAAAAGCATGGACTTTATGTTCTTCATAAACAACTCGAGGCGAGTAGTTTTGCCGGAAATACAACAGGCATATTCATTCATAAAGCTGAACGGCAAATTTGGCACAATTCGGAATAACAAATAAAAAATAGAGCTGTATAATTAAACTAAAATGACTATATAGACTATTTATATACATAATATGTGGTTTTTGTCATCTTCTGATTGGTCAACTTCAGATGGATCGCCAAATCGTCTCGTTCAACCGCACATACGCCACGAATTTAAACCGACAGCATCTGCTTTTTTTTTAACATGTTTTAAAATTATCAGGAGGACGGAAGGTGCTCGTAACGTTCTCGGATCGGCCCATAATTCTTCTCACACGGTACGAGCCGCGACCATGAGAGCATCTGTGATTTTCTCCCGAGAGAAAAAAATCGCCTGTGAGCTCGTACAACAGCAAAAAATGCACCGTGTATGCCCACCTTTATTAAAGAACGTGGTGATGTGAAAATGAAAGCATTGTGGTCAACAATACATTTTTTGTATATTTGGATGTACATTTAAATGAGCATCTAAGAACATATATATGAAAGCTATTTCCTACCAATAATTATGAGATAAAACGTTGAAATTATAACAAAAATTATGAGACAAAAAGTTACTGCTGACTTACAAGCTTAATATGACTGTTTAGCACAAAATTATGACTTTTATCTCATAATTAAAATGTTTTGTTATAATTATGACAGCCTATTTTTCAACTTGTCAGAATTTCAACTTACAACATGTACATTTCTAGTTTTTGTTTCATAATCATAACTTTATCTTATATGACTTAGTATGTCAGAGTTGTGACTTTTCATTAATTACTTTTTTAATTACTGACTTTTTATTTTATCATAATTACGACTTATTATTTTCTAATTTTATTTATTTATTATTTAATTTATGTATTTATAATATGTGGACTTTAATACACAGCTTTAGCAACATAAATATCTTTAGGAAATATTGAATTTATTTTATGTATATTTCTGTTCTTATATTTTTTTACCATTATACTTTTTGAGTCCTAAGCCTAACCTCAATTTTATACATTTTAAGTAATAGACAACTAAATTTTAAGGTGACAATGCTTTTAGTTCGAAAACTCTTCTATGTCTCTAAAGTTTCATACAATGTGTCTAAGTTTTAGATGCTGTCAGTATGTTAATAATGTATGTTTCATTGTCAATGTAATCATACAAAAGTGTAAGAACCATGCTTTGTTTATAAATACCTATAATTACTAATGAGATCACACTGTAGCGACAAGCAGTGACAAAAAGCAAAGTTCAGCTGGACAGATGGTAATATGACTTGCAAACTCACCTCACTCCAGACTAACATGGTTCCGAAGATGACCTGCAGCCCGTCGAAGAAGTTGTCTCCGATGATGATGACAGTAGCACCTCCTGTTGTCCAGCCTTCACTGGGACTAATGGCTTTGATACAAGGTGCAGCTGCTTCCAGAAACGCCACAGGACCAATTTAAAGAAAGGAGAAGAATGAAAATTGACTTTAATCATCTGTGCTTAGTGTAGTTATCCAATATTAGCATTACTTGACCATGATTAGAGGTTTTGTAGAGAACTTCCTAACATTCAGGATCAACATTAATGTGAGGGTAGCAGATTTCGGGGTTAAAGGTGCCATTCGAATGCAGTTTAAGGGAAGTCTTGACACCTCTCAGTCTCTTATTTCAAGGCCAAAGCAGGAAACCAAAAACACACAAATGTCACTAAGAAAGCTCACACAGCTGGATTCAACTAAGAGTCCCATACCACAGGCTCTGGAAAAGTGTCGGTGGTTTTCACAGCTCTCGTAGCACACATTAGGCGTAAAAACAAGGGATCACTTACACCAAGAATTCCCATCCAACTCTATACGCCCGAGTTGGCATATCCATACTTTGAGGGCACAGTAAGGAAATGCTTGAGTTGTAGCAGAAAATTGAGACATCGCCTCAAATTATGGGCAGGACTGCCAATAGATTTACTCTTTTATAGATAGAAAGATGCAAAAACCTCAATACCTCAGTGTCCAGTACTGTATGTCCTACTGTGCAAATCATTTGTTACTTGGGAATATGTCACAGTTGTTGATGAAATCCTAATTCCAAGGCTGATGTAGTGATTTAGGATAGTTTTGGCATTGGTTTTTGGGTGTTTCTTCAACTTTTTATGCTGCACTTTCAATGTCCATAGTGTTGACTTTTATTAAAAAAATATTTCATAATTTTAAAGACAACATTAAAATGATCGGAAACTATTGTTTTGGAAACTTTTTATCATGGTTTTATTATTCACTTTATTGTTTTACCCCGTCCCAGACTCTTGATTTTTAATTATGAAAATCCATCATAAATATGCACATTTTTACATGTTTGGTTACATTCTATTTTTAAGGTGTCCTTATTACAGTGTAATTATAAAACATATAATGAGTAATGTTAATTAAGAACATGTACTTAATATATAA
The DNA here is from genome assembly GCF_001515605.1 of Sinocyclocheilus anshuiensis. Classification (NCBI taxonomy): domain Eukaryota; kingdom Metazoa; phylum Chordata; class Actinopteri; order Cypriniformes; family Cyprinidae; genus Sinocyclocheilus; species Sinocyclocheilus anshuiensis. The sequence goes on from NW_015551045.1 coordinate 5,074,195, forward strand.
CTAGGGTTAGGGTTAGGGTTTAGTTAGGGTTAATTGCTTATAATTATGCATAATTGACTGTTATTACTATAGTCAGAACAAGTAAGATGTGTAACAAGGACACTGTAAAATACAGTGTTACCATGTTTTATATAAACTACAATAATCTAAACAGAGTTTTTTTTTAAGTTTTAAAAAGATATATTTCTACTGTATGTCTACTGTACAGTTTTACAGTATTTAAATTCCAATTAAGCTTCAAAATTGGCCTCAGAAAGACAAAAGAGTTGGACGTTTTTTTTTAAACGTGTAAAATGTGGTAGAAATGTTCTAAAAGAGAGTGTGAGAGTGTGAAAAATGTCTCAAGAACCATTATTTTCCAAAGAGTCCACATGGCCAAAAGTGCCCACAGAAACTCTTTTTGTAGAATTGAACACTAGTGAAACTCGTGAGAATGTCAGCAGATCTTGAGTAAGATCATAAATTGTTATTTGGTTAAAAACCCACAGCCAAACTGCTTATCAATTCTTCAAGTATCCTAAGAGTAGCCATTACCATTAAAGTGCGGTTGTATGTCTTGGTGTAAATAAGGTGACCTTAGGCCTCCTGCTGTAGGAGACACGTGTTTTTGTCACCGGGCTTCGAGGTACAGCGGCTCGTTTAGCGTGTTCTGTTTGTTGCGCTCCGCGGCGGCCGTGGATCAGTGGCTGAGTGAGAAAGGGACCACCACGGAGAAAGGTCAGTTTGCTTATTAGAGCTGTCTGCTCCCCTCCGAGACGCAGAGTCTCGTGCTAGCAGGGGGCAAAGAAAGCAATTTAGCCAGCCGGCGTTTACCTGCATTTAGCTCCCAAATGCCAAAGCGTCACTCACAGTAATGAGATATAAAGAGAGGAAGGGTTGTGATGGGCCAGCGTGACTGTTAGATCCACACACTGTGAGATGCAAGTCAGGTAAGATATACTGTAACCTTGCTAGGCTAAGCTGAGCTGTTACAGTGAACATGAAGAGTCGAGCAGCATGAGAAACATGTCAGCAGTGCCTAATGATCAGATGCATGAGGTCCAACAAGACATTTATGAGAAGCACAAGCAATGATTAATGGCTGAAATAAATAGAAAAAAAAAAGTATGATATATTTCATTAATCAGTAATTTTTTCAGCATTGGTTTTATAGGTAAATCTGTAATAAATGTATTTTATTTTATTTTTTATTTTCATTTTTACATTTTGAAATCCACTGGAATGGATTTGAATATGGTAATATA
>NW_015551045.1:5075612-5076492 GCF_001515605.1 Sinocyclocheilus anshuiensis
ATATATATATATATATATATATATATATATATATATATATATAAACATTTTTAAGAAGTGCTAACAATGATTGATGGCTGAAGTAAGTAGAACACTTAAAAAGTGATATAGAATTAAAAACAATAGTATAATAAATGATGATATAGAATTAAACTAAAATAGTATAATAAATGTAATTAATCATTCTTTTCAGCATTGATTTTATGGGTAAATCAGTAATAAATGTGTTTTCAGTAATAAATACATTTTCTTATTTATTTATTTATTTGTTTGCTTGTTTGTTTATTTTAAATCCACTGGAATGGATTTAAATGTGGTAAAACATATCCAATGGAGCTGAGAATATTTATAACTCAAATTAGCCAAGTAAGGTCAGGGATGTGTAGAACGTATATGTAGAATTTAGGGTATTCAAATTCTTTAAAATATTTTCACAACAATTTATTTTGCAGTTTGTCATGTCATGATCATGTCATGATACCATTACAATAATTAACTAACAATTGTTATGATTATTTTACTATTATTTAATTAATTCATTATTATTTTTGTTTTATTTGTGATTACACAGTGACTATTGTATAGTGACTATATAAAGCATTTTTAACTAATGACTACAATTTGTAACTAATGGTTTGTTAAGTATTATATAATGTAATTATACCTGTTAAAGTGATAAATGTCAGTCATTTGGAATTTGGAAAATAATTCAAGTAAAGTTTCTTTAAATCTTTCAAAAAAAAAAAATCTGGGCTCTCAAATACAAAGGCTTGCCACAATTGGGAAATAGCAATCATTTGGTTATTACATTTCAAAAAGCTATCATATTTAAAAGCTCATAGGCCAAAAGCTTAATCCGTGGCCAATATTTGTCCCCTCC
>NW_015551045.1:5076547-5081547 GCF_001515605.1 Sinocyclocheilus anshuiensis
TTGAAAAACATCCCAAAGTCCTAATCACAAGCAGCTTTAGATTACTGAAAAGAACAACTTCTCGTGTTCCGTAAACACATGTTAATCTTCTCTTTTTACATGTCATGCTTGTGTCAGACACTAGAAAGGAAAGAAATCCAGACCTGGAGGGTGAAATGAGACATACACGCACACACTTTGGCGTTTGGTGGGGTGGTAAAGCAGGGAAGATGAGGTGCAATCTGTGGCAGTAATCTTGGCGTGAGTGGAGGTTTTTGGCGGAGGCTGAAATGGTAGCTGGATTAAGCAGATGGAGACGCATGAATCCATCTGATAGGATTAAACTTTCTGTGGCTTTCTCTAAGCCATCTGCTCACCATGCTGCTCTGACACACACACACACACACACACACATGTTTAATTTACAATGTAAAAAGTCTCACGCACAAAACACAAAAGCAAAAGACAGGGGTACGAACACAGGGCAAAGCACATCTGAGCAATTACACTTGATCGACACAGTACAGCACAAGAACACACAATAAAAGTGAAAATTAAGCAGATACATTTTAAGATATTCCTATATGTGTCCTTTCATGTCATAATATATTTGATAAAAATGTAACTAACCATTTTAAAAGATGTTTTCTCTTAGCATAATATCACACTTAGGGCTGCATTTTCAAAAGCTTTTCATTACACCTTTTAAAACGACATTTTTCCATATTTTGGTGAGATAAATAAATAAATAAATATCACTATTACTATTGGCAATTGATTTGGGGGGTTGTTCTGTGGTATTAGTTGGTTTTTCTTCCACTAAAACATCACATGATATTTGACAAAATTACAAAAATTATTACTAGAATATTTATAAAATAAAACAAAAAATACAAGAATACTAATTTTAGATAATTGACAGATATAATATTATTAATATTAATTCCAGCAATAGTTATGAGCAATAATTCCTGTAGGGGAGCTTGGCTGTATCAACACCAGGGTTGTGTTTTTTATTTGTCTCTCTGTTAATACATTTAAAAGTGAATATAGTATATACAAAATAACTTTTGAAATTAGAGTGAAGCCAATTTGATTAAAAACACATTAAAAGTAGAAACTAAAACCACAGAAACTACACAGCGAATGTAAAATCACTGCCCACATAAGGTATATAGCACATTAGTGCACATCATGGACAGATTGCATCCCCTTTCCACGTCCCTAGGGTTTGTGCTTGGTGCTCTGGGACAGAGAGACCGTCTTCCGCTGGGATGCACTCAGCTGAGCCATTTTTCCTGTTTTCCCTTTCTTATAAACTCATTTAATGCTGTAGGCTGGAGTATTTGGGGTCACACACCAACCTCCAGCTCCAAGAGATAAATATATCCAGCCAGTTGTTCTTATCGGAGTTGCACTCATTGAGTTTATTCTAACTGCTGCTCTCTTAATGAAACATTTCAGACCTGATCTGAGGTCAGTTTGGGACCTATTAGAACCTCGACCATGATAAGCCCAATTAATATCATCCCTTTGCTCATAATTCAATCTGCACCGTAATAAACAATTTAAAATATAATAACAGCAGTTTCATGCACTAAACAACAGTGGAAAAAATGGGCTGTGGTATTCTTTTCACCCATTTTCTGAGCCGCCAAACAGAAAAACGAAAACTTAACTAACACCACTAATTAAAGTTGTGGATTGAACGGATGTCCTGAGTGTATCCATCTGAAATGTAATAAACTGAAACCCTAACCAAAAAAAAACAGAGGCTTACTCTCAATACAAACTGTAAATCTGTACTTTCTGTCCTTCATCCAAATGCAAACAGACCTCCTGATAGCGCTTGATGCCGCCAGCACGCGGCTACAGACCCCAAGAGACCATCACAGCTTATCACACCATATTCATCCACGACCGTAAATCACCACATCATATGTTCTGTTCTTCCATTCAGATCCAACAAATTTCCCTGGACATCTAAATTCTTGACAGGCTAAATGGGACACTGATTGGATTGGTCGGACGTCTAGATAAATACTTCAAGAGTCTTTGTAAAGCATGTCAGTGTGGGCTTGGTCTTGCGCAGATGGGCTCGGGGAAAGCTAACGCTAAAGCAAAACTCCACCAAGAGAATCTACAGCCATAAAACATACCGATAATCAAAATCAGCCTATTTCTTAATTTTTAAAAGCTTAAGCGAATGAGGTAGAAATGGCATTCTGAGACAATTTTTTGTTATAGATTATTCTGTGTTCGAGTTATTATTCGAGTTCTCAGTCGTCAGTAATCCAATGTGATGGATGTGGCGTCAAAAGTGGGATTTTCCGCTGCATTATGTTAGCAGGATTTAAAGGTGAATGTATACTGACAATGCGAAGAATACACAGTGTGCATTAAAGCATTCATTTTTTAATAACAACTGTATCCTTTTGCCATGTTTGTCAAGAAGAAAGAGGCCTAGCCATGGACAAAATAAACATTTGAGAGATGGACCAATCACAGACACCAGAATGTTTTTAAAAAAATGCATTGGTTTGTATTCTTCAGACATTTGTATTGGTATCCAAAACCATAATGGACAATATTGAGTAAACTCATTCAGTCCCATAATGCACCTCAACAGTGTACAACCAATGTGCGCTCAACAGTTGGCTGCTAGAAAATACCCATGCACAAATGAATTTCCACTCATTTTCTGAATTCAATCTCTTGTTTTCATTCACTTATTCAATGGACATATTAGTGAAGTAATGTTAGGAATAGTGAGTGAGAGTATACGGAAGCTAAACTTAATTAGCAGTTTAGCAGTTTTCATCTAAGATGGTGGATAAAGAAATTCTGACTATAAATGTATAATTTAGTCAATACTGACAAGCAATGAAATTGTTTGAGATTGTTCTTTACCCAGCATTGTACTGTGTATGCTTTTTGGGGTATCATGCTATTAGCTTAGCAACATGCTAACAACAAACTCCACTGGAATCTCCATGTAAGAAACAATACTATATTCTCAGTAGTACCTCAGAGTACCATATAAAAACTATAGTACATGAATATCCCTTATGAAAATTAACCATGGTTTATTGTAGTAAAAGTGTAGTAACCATGTTTTTTGGTGTATTGATTACCATTTGTATAACCACAGTTTTACTACAAATACCATGGTTAAACTATGGTTAGTGTAGCATAGTGTACCAAGTTTTAACCATGTAACCATGTTTTTTTGGTTTTATTCGTAGTAAAACCATGGTTAATTTTCATATGGGATGCTAATCATCAGTACCATCGTACAGTAGCAGTCCCATATTTAAAAATCTGTCCTTTTGAATTTAATGGATCTGGCTCTGTGCATAATTTTTATCCTCTGCATTCAATTAAACCCCACCACATTAATTTCTGCAGATGGAGGGATGGGTTAAAGGAATGAGGGAGGGCACAGGTTAGTGCTTTAATTAATCTCTGCTTCATCTTTTACTCTCTCCGCACCACTGGAGAAGTTACTTAAAGGGCCAAAGCTCACAGACGGCTCCGACAGCTAAGCGTTATCTCTCAGCAACTCATTCACACATACTGGATGGACTTTAAGATTTTGTATCAACACACTATTAATAAAATGTAGACTTGTGTGTGTGGTTATTGTCGGAGGCTTGCAGAGGCTTACTGCATATTTCATCACAGTATAATAAAGTGTGGGTCTACATGATCTGTCAGGGTCCCTGTTCACAAATTAACCAACCTCATCTTGCTCCTTCTGATGCCATTTTTCGTTTCTTCCTCTTGCAAACCAATTGGGATGGGATGAGTAGGCAGAAAAGACTTTGTATTTTGAATCAGTTTGAACTGTCTGATTCATTAAAATGAATAAGGGGCCATTCACACAGAATGCGTTTTTCCATTCCGATGCACTACTTTTCCATTGTTTTTCTATGTAAACATGCACTAGATGGACCGTATGACCGCTGCACTTGCGTCTTGCCTCTTTTGCAGTGCAATGACTCCTTCTGTGTGAATGGCCCCTAAGACTTCCCAATTCCCAATTAGCAGCCAATTCAACAGAAAGAAGTAAATGCAATCCCATTTATCTGCTAAACTCTTGATGTTAAATCCGCAGTAACTCACCGTGCTCCAGATATGACGGCATTCCCTCCGACGGGTCCAGTCGCCGAGCTCTTCTGCCATGTTTCGAGTTGTTGTGCACGAACATATTGTCCGAAACAGCCAGAACATGTCCATCTACGCTTACTGTCGTCGACACAACCACCTGTAAAGAAAGGTTATGGGCATAAATGACAGAAAAAGAGTTTTATTTTGTCACTTTGAAGTAAAGTGTCATTTTTGTGCCACTAGCGGCAACAACTGGAATTGAAGCCTCACCTCACCTCACCAGCGGCACTGTGATTAAAGCACTCACAGTCTCTAATCATTTCCATGCTGTACACTAATTAACACCGCATACAAAACACACTTCTCTGCCAATCCCACAATGCCCCGCTCTCTCCGATTGATTGCTGATAGAGGTTGTCTCGGATTAATTCAATTAAAAAGCGGGCAGTACTTGTGCGCCCTGAGACAATGCGAAGAACGTAATAAGTGTTGGAGGTTGCCATTATGAGTGGCACAAACGGGCCCTCTAAAGCTGCAGAGGCCCCCTGGTACCCCACATAGAGCCTCTTATTTCAATTGCTGTTGAGCTTTGAGAGGAAATTCTGCCTCTTCAAAGAAGAAAGGACTTGGTGAAGAGAGGTAAGTCTCTAAGGGACGTGGCTAAGCATACACTTACACTTTCGTTTTATTCTCTCTCCCTATCTATCTCCATCGTTCACTATCTCTTTTGTTTTTACTGCTCACAGTCTTTGATGCTTAGAGGTGGGATTCCCCTTAATATCTCAATTGTTGCTCCTAGACAGCAATGAAATGGACATTAAAGAGACACTTCACCCAAAAATGAAGATTACCCTATGATTTACTCACCCTCAAGCCATCCTTGGAGTATATGACTTTCTTCGAGTTAAAAA
>NW_015551045.1:5086547-5098875 GCF_001515605.1 Sinocyclocheilus anshuiensis
CACAAAACCAGTCATGAGTAGAATGGGTTTATTTGTAGCAATAGCCACAAATACATTGTATGGGTCAGAATTATCGATTTTTCTTTTATGCCAAAAATCATTAGCATATTATGTAAAAATCATGTTCCATGAAGATATTTTGTAAATTTCCTACCGTAAATATATGTAAAACTTAATTTTTGATTAGTAATATGCATTGCTAAGGACTTCATTTGGATAAATTTAAAGGTGATTTTCTCAATATTTTTGTGCACCCTCAGATTCCAGATTTTCAAATAGTTGTATCTCAGCCAAATATTGTCCAAACAAACCATACATCAATGGAAAGCTCATTTATTCAGCTTTCAGAAGATGTATAAATCTCAATTTCAAAAAATTGACCCTCATGACATTGTGGTCCAGGGTCACATATTATCAATCCAGTCATTTAATTGTGATTAGTAGATCAATAAATGCAAACATCTATTTTAAACTAAATTCAAATTTCACTTTTTAAATAGTGCAATGTTAATAAAAGCATGAATAAAAAGGCAAACTAATAGCCATGAATTCCTTTACTCAAAACCAACATCAATCTAATCCATATTTTTTTCTTTAGTAAATGAATATTATATTATATTATATTATATTATATTATATTATATTATATTATATTATATTATATTAGTATACGCTCTTTTATATTATATTATATTATATTATATTATATTATTAAATGAATATTATATTATATTATATTATATTATATTATATTATATTATATTATATTATATTATATTAGTATACGCTCTTCTCAGTCATTTCACAATTATTTAATTGACTGCAGCTGTCATGATCGATTGATCAATAAACATAAACGTTTTAATCTAAATTCAAAATTCTGTTTGTAAACATAACAGTGCAATGTTGGTAGTTTTGTGTGTCTATAATGAGTATAATTTAATAGACAAGGAGAGTATGTTGAAATGAATCACAATGGCATAATTTAAACACTCACGGCACAGAGTTATTTCAGGGCGTTTAGTTCCTGGCTAAACTGGATTGCGAGTGGTTGACGATGAAGAAGCAGGTTTTTGCATTTCCTGAAATTCAGTAGGGCTGATATCATGATGAGAGAAGCTTTTGCATGAGGTTATCTAATTTGGTTACTAAATGCAAAACAGCGGCCATAGCTGCCTGTGCCATATTCCTGTATGGTGCGAGCCACACCAAGAGTAAATGAGCCCATGTGAACAGCACAGCAGCATAAATTATTCACGGGCTGAGATGGCAATTATGGCTCTGAGCACAACCAACATTAATATTTTATGAGGGCTAACGCACACTTCCAAGTGAATCAGAAAGAGAGAGAGAGAGAGAGAGAGAGAGACTGGGAGAGGGGGTCTTCCCTATCCACTTTCTTTGTGTTTTTTGGGTCTCTCTCTCCTTGAACTCACTCACTTGGGCTCTTCCTCTCTCAGCCTCACCAACTAATATATTCTGCATGATTTAAATTATACCATTCACTATTGCCCAAGTCCCTATAAAGAGATTTAAAGTTGTGTTATTACACATTTATAACATAGTAATAAAGCAGTTATACTATGAATTCACTACAAATATTTTACATTTCTGAGCATTTACACAGTTTTGTTTTATAGCACCAGCATGTGTACATAAAATGACATGCTAATAGAAATGAAACATGAAAAATACACTTAAATTTGACCAGATCAATCAATTTGTTGAATACTGTAGAATTGGCTCCTGATGTAGTGGTGAGAATTCAATGCTGACAGCAGCAGTCACATGATACCACTATTGCAACAGTGTCAATACCATCATGCCAAGAGAAATACTAGGCATATTCTTGTGTGAGTTTACATATGTGTGCAATTAAAAAAGAGGTGATTATGTTTTATTTGGCATGTTATGTTAGTTAAAGTGAATGCAGAACAGTGCACCCATATGATCCCACCTTGTTCTCTTACACACACTCTCTATACTCTAAAACTGAGCCAAAACTGTAAATTATGCCACTATCAGTTATTAAATAATATCAGTGTTACTAAATAGTCTGTAATCTAATGAGTGAAATATCACATACATCATGCGCTTAAAATAATCAATAAATATTCTCACTGTTAATGTTAAGGCTTAGTTCACCCAAAGCTGAAAACTGTCATCATTTACTCTAAACCCCTATGACATATAGTTTGCAAATCTCGTTCTCTCTCATTAGATATGTTGGACCGAGTCTGATGTCATTGTCATGAAATATCACTGATTATGCATTGTCAGTGTGTCAAACCTGGTGGAACGCATTTTGACCAGCCGTATTTTAATGTATGCAGATCATTTGAACTTTTTTGGTGCTTTTTAAATGTTTTCGGTATTTGACAGCTCCTTGCTACTTGGAAAAGAGCAGCGTGAACATTTCTCATAACATTTCCTCGTGTGCTCCAAGGCAGAAAGTAAGTCACATGGGTATCGAATGACATGAGGCTGATTTCATTTTGCAATTAACTATTCCTTTTAATGCCAGTTCCATGACTCAAAAAGGGTGTGCCACGAGTACTAGATGTGATGTCATTCAAACGATGATGTCATGCCATGATTAAATCACCGTTTTGGATTGACTCGCTCGTAACTCTTACTATTAGGTTTTTAGATGAAATGTATCTCTCTCTCAGTTTCAAATATGCATAAATGCAACACAAGCCACAAAAAACTACACAGAAAGAGAAAATCACGCGGGAGCATCATTTTACACAAGCAATCCTTAATATGCAGGACTGGTAATTGCTCACCCCAGTGTGGGAACAGAGAGCTGTCAATCAAACCGAGAGGTCCCTGGAGATATGGAAATCAAGTTGATGACTGGTTCACCTGGATCATATTCATGCTTATATTCGGTGTTGTAGGCACAGTTATTCTATAACAAGACATCTTGTTGGACTGCTGAGTTCAACTACCTTTTTTGTGGTGCTAATATAACTACTTGAACTAGAAACACAAATAGATCATGAATTAGCATGTTGATGGTTTGTAATTTGTTGTTATTGTTGAGTTTCACATCCCTTTGAGGGATCCTGTCAAGCCTTCAGAATATTTCATCATTGCAAAACATGGAAACTGTATTTTCAGTTACATTACTTCATTAGTCAAATCAAAAGATTAATATAATTTTCTAAATAATTCAAAATTATAAATATTTTTAATATTTAAATGCATAGTTAAAACATGTATTTAAAAAAAAAAAATTTAATACAAATATTAGAAAATACTATAAATAGTAATAATATAGTACTTCATGAATTAAATTAAAATATTTTCCAAAATAATTAAAAATAATTAAAATATTTTTAAATGCATAAAAAATGATAATCAGAAATAAAAATATTAAATACATCTAAATATGAATAAATATTAGTAATTGACACAAAGACAGTGTACTCAGTATCAGTACTATAGAGAGACTGGTAGCATCCACTTAAGTACTAGTACTTTTGACATCCTTATTACAGGCAGCATCTTGCATTGACCCAACAGGAAATTGTCTCTTTAGCCAAAAAACGGCCCCCAAAGTCCATACTTTCACCTGGCAAGAAAGATGACCTGACCTCTGGAAACCTCTTTGACAGAGTCCCCAACAAACCAACCCAATGATAGAAATAGAGAAAAATAGAGAGCAAAAACCGTCTGAGAAAGAAAGGAAAAGAGGGAGGTCTCCTTTAGTGTCTATTGTAAAAGGCTGAAGGCAAACAACTCAATAATTCATGAGAGCAAGATTGATTTTGGGGGCTAGCTCAGGGGTCGTGGGGGAGCTGGTGTGGTGGTCTAGCTGGGAAATCATTAGCCCAGCTAACACACACACACACACACAGAGGCAGGGCTGATTAACGGTTAGCAGGGCTGGGAGGGTCCCGTACCTTGGGGGCTGGCAGATTTACTACTTTTGTTTTCTTGCACACAAACACTGGCTTTATACCTCTTCTTTGTCTGTTTGTCTTCTCTGGGGACGTGAATTGAGTGGTGGGTTAGACCAGGGCGAGAGACGAGGGAAAACAGATTCAAGCGAACTGCAGTGAGAGAGTTTGTTTGGCTGATGGTTGTGTTGGTTTTAGTTTTTTCTTCATGTCTCGAGTTCAGTCTTTTATTTTGAATTAATTTAGACTCTTATTGTGAAAGTCTCTCTTTTTCTTTCTTTGCTTTCCTTTTCTCGTGTTATTCCATTAGGATTTTTGTATATTGAGCCCTCTTGTCTGGCTGACGTTTAAATAATCATATTTATGAGATTTACGAGTTTCCTTTCCTTCATTGATGCATTTCCTATTGAAAGTTGGGGAGGAACATATTAAAAGGCAATTTAAAGCCTACTAGCAAAATTTAACCAACAGGTTTTTGTTTGTGTGACATCCATAAGCCATAGTATTAGTGGGAGGGGCATCTCATTCTAGCGACCATTCGATTGGACCAGAAAATTAGATACGTCCACTACATGCAACATGAGTCATCAATATTCTTGGTCTGTTTTCCCAAAAGGTACTGTAATTATTATATATTATTTTTTTTACACTAGCATATAATTCAATAGTAATATACAGTAGTAATACTAATATAATAATAAGCATCAAAGCTAACAGACATGGACTAGAAGCCATAAAACTAAATTTTCGATTCAAAGGATCTTTAAACAATCCTGACAGAAGCTAATGTTGGAACAGTGAATGGTTAATTTGTAGGCATTTAACTGTGTATGTGCAAAAAAATGCTAATCATATTGTTAGTTTAGGAGGTGTTATAAGCAAAACTGCATTTCCCGTCATTCTCCAGGATAGCATGATACAGGTATGGTAAACTACAAAGATAAAGCATTACTTGCATATCTAATATAAATCCCTTGATCTTTGTTTTGGGGATAAATAACAAAAAGAGAAATATAAATTTAAAATGGTCTACTTCTAAACATTTGTCATGTGTTGAAAGCTCCAGATCATTTCTGTGAATTTCCGTGATTTTTATTTCATGTCATGATTTTATAGCTTTTTATAGCTTTATGGCTAAATTATGTTTCATAATTGACACATTTTGCAACATTGACAGTGTTATTATACTGAATGGAATCAACACTGAACTGACTCAAGGTGAATGACAACATCGTCTTCTATAGAGCTTCTAATTGCTGAATTTATCTTGTTTCATAACTGATGATCTTTACTACATTTAACAACCTAAACTGAATCAACACTGAACTGACTTGTGCTGAATAGGGCTGTCAAAAAAAAAAATTCGAATTTCGAATATTCGTCGAATTTAAAATAAAAATCCACATTCGAATGCAAAAACGTTGCATTCGAATTTTAGGTGTGCATCAGACAGCCTTATCAGTGGTGCACGAGATGCGATGACGATGTAAGTGTCGTTGCATTATAATGTTTTTGTTAGCCTATCCAGTTGAAGCCACTAGATGCGCGCTGCTGCGTTGTTCGTTAAAAATATTGCAGAAAAAGAGAACATCAATGCGGAGAAGATCTTGTTTACGTCAAAACTGAAACCCAGCCGTTTACACAGAACGCATACTTCGCGCATTTTCTAGAGGGACATCTATCACCGTTGTACACGCATCTCACACAAAAGAGTCGCATGTTTAGAAAGTCATGTAAAATTCATGTAGGTTTAACTTTGAAAAAAACATACATCGAGACTTTTTGGTGGGGTATTTTCCCCATTCCACTGCATCTCATGTTTTTAAATGAGAAATGATTTGATTGGCTTTCCGCCCATTGTATTAAACTATGCATACATACATGATGCTGTTTTGTTTATAGTTGTTTAAGCAACTTAATTAATTATACATGGTTTATAAACATTATTTTAAACATTATGAACTTTTTTCCACAGATAGTCATGTTATCTTACTGAATAAACATGCATTAGTAATATTTTGCTCGATGCGCCCTCTTGTGGCCTCAGGAGAGAAGCCAAAAGCTTTTCTTCACCCTTACTGAAATTATGCCTTTTAAATTCGACTATAATTCGAATTTTGATCATATTTAAGTACAAAATTCGAATGTAGTTTTTCAGCCATTTTGACAGCCCTAGTGCTGAATAATAAAACTATTGTCTTCTGTAGAACTATTTTACAACAGAACATGAGTTTACCTCAATGTTGATGAAGTTTGCATCTTTAATTTCACTATTTTTCCTGTTTATCACTGTGAAGCTGCTTTGAAAGAATCTGTATTGTATACAGCACTAGATAAATAAAAGTGACTTGACTGTTCAAATCATGCATGCTTCCTATGTTGAATCTCACTTTTGTTTTCATATATTGAAAAGGTTTATTTTCATCACTGATACTAATAAACTGCACTTGGGGTTTCTCCACAGGGATCAAAAATATGTCTCAGATAGAACGTAAAATATTGTACCTTGTTATGACACATCCAGCAATCATTACAGAATTGAAACAAGTCCCTGCAGTGTACACAGAGCCCATCTCGCACAGTCTATAACACAAGACGGCTAACCAACTCTACGCTCCAGGCATGTGAACGATTTTCTGCACGTGTCAGCAGACAGCTTACACAACGCTGAGAGGCACTTTCCCATCTCCACCAGAAATCGGCTATCATATGTCTCTCTCCACATATCAAAGGAGTAGATGTGTGTGTACAGCTGTACAAATGCTCGCCGGATACACATAACCCCCTCTATATGGATGTTTCCATGTCATTCTTCTGGCAAATATCAAAAGAGCTTGAGGTGGCGTCTGATGAGACACACTCTTTTGTCATCGCTGGCTCCACAAATAATTCATAGACAGCAGAGTGAAGTCAAGGCACTGAGAACTCATACTGACAGCCACTACGTCCACATTCTTCCACCTGTCTTATCCTGTCTTCAGCAGAGACAAATAAAAGGACAACAAGATGGTTTCTCGCCCCGCCTGGTCAACTGTCTCCAGATTATGACCTCATTCATGGTCCATCTGATCAGATTTGGCAGGGATTTGATTTGCCAGAGAAGAGAAGGGATTGAGGCTACTGTGAAAGTCCTTCAGATGAGGAAAAAATGGTACGATTAAATGAGAAATTTCTAAGGTCTTACACTCTGCCTTAACCAGGAACAACTAATAAAGTGTCTAGAAACAAATGGAAATTTCCAAATTAGGAAAATGCATGGGGCTGGGTATTAAAATTTTCCCAAAGCTCTCTTTATAATATAATATGTGACCCTGGACCACAAAACCAGTCTTAAGTCGTTGGGGTATATTTGTAGCAATAGCCAAAAATACATTGTATGGGTCAAAATTATTGATTTTTCTTTTAGGCCAAAAATCATTAGGACATTAAAGTAAAGATCATGTTCCATGAAGATATTTTGTAAATTTCCTACTGTAAATATATCAAAACTTCATTTTTAATTAGTAATATGCATTGCTAAGAACTTCATTTGGACAACTTTAAAGGCGATTTTCTCAATATTTGATTTTTTTGCACCCTCAGATTCCAGATTTTCAAATAGTTGTATCTCAGCCAAATAGTGTCCTATCCTAACAAACCATACATCAATGGAAAGCTTATTTATGAATGCAAATATTGACTTTATGACTGGTTTTGTGGTCCAGGGTCACATATAGTAATGACAACTTGATGCTGATTCAACAGATCAATGGATTGGATCAATGTATTAGTCTGATTCAAAAAGTAACTCCAAAACACAATCTTTTTGAATGCTTCATTAAAAGGATTAAGTGTTGTGAGTTGGACTACACTAGATGTGATGTATGTTTATGATTCACTAAAAAGCATATGCTGATAAGAGTTATTATTTTGTGAATCAGACTACTCGTGTCGTCCTGTGATGTTATTGCGTGCAGCCCGCAAGGACACCACAAAATATGGGTTTTCTTGCAACTAACACACTGGAAAAGATTAAATGATCATTCTTGGGATTTTAGGAATTGATTCTGATCATGAGTAAATAAACATTAATTTAAAAAAAATTCTAGCCCTAACATCAAGACATTCTGAAGATCACTGTTTTGAGGGTTAATTTTCACTGGCAGCTGTTCACAGTGAAACTTATATTGAACAATTCACATTCCGTTCAGACCAAAAATGAAGCAAAATCTTGCTTTAAATAGCTCTATATTGATTTCCAAGCTGTCATCTCACAATTACCATAATTCAGATTTCAGACTGCAGCATAAACGTCAAATTTGTTTATATTGGATGTGATTTTGTTGCTTCACAACTTCATGCTAGAAACTTGTATTGTGCCAAGATAGAACAAGGTGTTAAACTATCCAAGTGTATTTCAGCAGCACCCATATAATCTATAATGTACCTCCACTATTTTAAAAGCAGATACATTAATACATTCGTGAACATACTCTACACAGCCACACTGTGAATTTTGCATGTTTATTCCACATTATGTTTGATATTTCCTTGGGATCAACTCACCAAATCAAATTCTTAGTAAATCTTTGAAACTTACTCTTTTCTGATTCTAATCATGTTAACAAAATCTCCTAACAAGTGCTTTGATTGGCATTTGCTGCTTACGACTTCCCCTCACAAATCCCTCCTTTGGCTCCATCTCTCGTGTGTGGACTTTCAGGTTCACTCTCTCTCTGCTCTGAACATCTGCTCGCTGTTGAACTACTGTTGGATTTGCCTATCTAGCTCCAAGATCGCTAGTTAATTAGTGGATGGAGATTAGGCGGGATAATAGACAGGGAAAATCTCCTGATTATCTCGCAGAATCCTGGGAAAGAGTTGCATTATAGCGGAGATGCCATCACCTTCTTATTTGTGTCTGGTTTAATTACTGAGGATGGGTCACATTGAGAAGTGGCTCTGATAGACGTGGGATATGATCAGCACAGCTGAGGATCATTTTCCGGTGGCTAAATAAAGAATATTGCATAAAGAAGGGAGCTTGCAGAAAAAGTTTAAGTTAAAAAAAAAGCTGAAAAGATTTGGTTGTAATCGCGAGTCCATGCATGGTTTATTATTGGCAAATGTTTAGGTTCACTTTAAATGTGATTGGAATACACATGGCCACAGTTAAAAATGGTTTTACTGTCCACGTTCCCAAAAATATAAAGGTCAGTTTCCCACACTCAGATACAGCTTAGCCCCAGTCATAAATATGGCCAATGAATAATCATTATTATGCAATAAACCAGATCTAAAGCTGTGTGTTTTCAGGAAAGAGGCCCAAAAAAAGAATGGGTCGAGTATTGGAACAGATTCAAGATTCTAACAGACCAAATTCAGCCAAAAAGCATTGCAACCTATTAAAGGGCAATTGCGAAATGCATCTATGAAATTAGAAATGACCAAAATTAGTATGATGACAAGTAACCCCTATGTTCCCTGAGGTAACTGTAAAATTACTGTAAAACTCTAAACAATGAATAAAAATGGTAACAAAAGCCTGTGTAAATAAAAAGGCTTATGCAAATCTCTATTCTTTGCATTAATCTAATTTGTTAGCAGCGTTTCACTGCACAGTCTGATGTTATAATTCTCTTCTCTTTACCCCCTTGTGCGCAGTTCATTATAAATGGCCGTGAGGGAAGCGTCTTTTATTATTTACAGTATTTACTTCAGGGGAAGTCATGGCTTGTGTCATATTTATCTTGCTGAAAAATGGGCTGAGGAATGAACTTCACCCCCTTTGAACACAAGGAAATGTAGCGTGCTACTGATACAGCTCATGTTGGGTATAATTCAGTAGGCGACATCGATAAGATTTGTCTCGATTAATCTGATTGTTCACAGAGTTTTGATTGTCCACAGTTTTGTTTTCCAATAAATATTTATAAACATTATTAGAAAAGCGTTTGCATTTACATACATTACCATTCAAAGGTTTGGGGTAAGTAAGATTGTTTAAATTTAAAAAGGGGGGAGGGGGGGCTGAATATTTATATTCAGCAAGGACACATTAAATAGTTTAAAAATAAATGAATTTATAATGTTGCAAAAAAATCTTTATATTAAATAAATGTTTTCATTTTAAACTTTCTATGCATCAGAGAATCGTGAAAAAAGTGAAAAACAAAAATATTAAGCAGCACAACTGTTTTCAATATGATAAGAATCTGAACTGTCTCTTAAAAAGCAAATTGGCAAATTAGGATCATGTGACACTGAAGACTGAAGTAATGATGCTGAAAATTCAGCTTTTCATCAAAGGAAATAATTACATTTTAAAATATAAAACAGTTGTTTAAAATTGTAACAATATACCGCTAAACTACTGTTTTACTGAATTTGTTATCAAATAAATGCAGCCTTTGTGAACAGAAAATACTTATTTCAAAGCATGAAAAAAATCCTACCAAACTTTTGAATGGCAATATATGCAACATGAAAATATCAATTTATATAAAATATAAATATAAAATAGATATGTGATACTTTGTAAAAGTTTATTTTTACAACCTCATTAACAGTTCTTCCTTGTTTTAAGTAGAAACTTATTTTTAAAGACTTCTAAAGAATTGTAAAGACTTTTAAAGATTCTAAAACAGAAACAATTTAAGATATCAGATGATATTTTATCTATTTATTATATTTTATTTTTAAATATATCCTGCATTTTCTTCAAATCAATACGGTAAATATATCTATAAGGTAAATCTATCTTGTTTTAAGGATGCAGTACATACGTGCAAGGAAGTTGTCCCATCTGGGATGGAGCAAATAACGGAGGGGGAGCGTGGGATTTTACGAGAACCAGTGATCCACGTTGTGTGTGTGTGTGTGTGTGTGTGTGTGTGTGTGTGTGTGTGTGTGTGTGTGTGTGTGTGTAACCCAAGCCGGGCACCAGAGCAGGCAGGTTTAGCAGTACACAGCCTCCAGGCAGCTACATCTGCACCAGGTCTTGTCCGACAATACACAGAGACTGCAGCCAAACTCTCACACACACTGACATCATCCAGCGGTGGCTTCTGCTGTATGTTACTCACACCCACCGAGCACAGGTAGCTGATACTGGAGCCGCACGGTCGTCCCACAGGACAAAACAGAAGAATCTGGGCCATTTTGATTGCGATTGTTCTGGACAACATAGTAAAATTTTACTTAATTTCTGTAGTATATGTGACACTGGACCACAAAACCAGTCTTAAGTGTACATTTTTTAAAATTTAGATTTATACAGCATCTGAACGGACAATATTTGGCTGAGTTACAACTATTTGAAAATCTGGAATCTGAGGGTGCAAAAAAATCAAAATATTGAGAACATCATCCAAATGAAGTCCTTAGCCATGCATATTACTAATCAAAAATGACGTTTTGATATATTTACAGTAGGAGATTTACAAAATATCTTTATGGAACATGATCTTTACTTAATATCCTAATGATTTTTGGCATAAAAGAAAAATCGATAATTTTGACCCATACAATGTATTTTTGGCTATTGCTACAAATATAGGCCTACCCCAGCGACTTAAGACTGGTTTTGTGCTCCAGGGTCACATATAGTATGTAGAGTGCACAGTGTGCAACTTTTTTTTTCCATACAGTCATTTATAATGCAAAACACTCAATTTATCTTTCTATTCCCAGCAATTGCAGTTTAATCTCGATTTTTCCAATGATTTGAGGAAGAAAATAGTGACGAGGAAAGCGATCACGTAGCGAGAGGTCAGCTTTGACCTCAGATGTCAGGGGTCATGACCCCACAAAGGGCCTGGAATAATAATCAGTGTGACGGCAAACAGATGTCATTCATTTTCGTCCTGGTAAAATTTGTAAACTTGTGTTTCCACAAGCTCCCTCTTTCTCTGAATAGCGCTGATGCTATAATACATCAATGACAACTCAAACCGGACTAAGAAGGCTGATTTTTGTTGTGAAACTCCCTTCTTTCCCGTCATGCCTGCAGGCTCTTTAAGGTGATAGATGGCGCTCTGTGTCTCGTGCCAACAGCACAGCCATGGCAGACCCCCGGGGAGGCTGAACTGCCATCAATAATACAGAGACCTGTACAGACTCTCAGTCTAGACGAAGAGGTAGGTTTGGACACTGGTTAGGTGTAGTCTGATTATGACATTATTATTAAGAACTGGCAAAATACCAGATACGAATCTGGGTCAAATCTGTAGGTTTTTTTTTTTAAACGTAAAAATGGCAGGGACCCCTAAGGATGGTGATCCCCATGCAAGGGATATTATTCCTAAAATACAAGGCAGCTGTATATTTTTTAAGCATGAAGATGTTTTTATACTGGGTTGGAGAAATATTACTCATGATATTATTAAGATATACACTTAAACTAAAAGAGACAGTAATGTTATGTTTTAATTTGAATGTTT
>NW_015551045.1:5098907-5103850 GCF_001515605.1 Sinocyclocheilus anshuiensis
GGGAACTTATATTTATATTTAAAATATACATTTATTTCAAACTTTTTTATTTTAATACATTTTAAAATGTAATTGATTCCTGTGATTCAAAGCTGAAATTTCAGTTTTCAGTGTCACATGATCCTTCATAAATCATTTTAATATGGTCATTTGCTGCTAAATAAACATTTCTTATTAATATCAATGCGTAAAGCAGTTGTGCTGCTTAATATTTTTGTGAAAACACCATGACATTATAAATATGTCACACTTTCAACTTTTAATTAATTTGATTAAAAGTTGCTGAAAAAAAAATGTTATTAATTTATATATTTTTAAAAATCTTATTGAGCTTAAAATTTGAAATCAGTAAGATTTTTATATTAATATTTAATCTTATAAATATACATACAATTCGACATTTTCAATTTAATGTAGATTTGTTAACAAAAAAGGTAACAAAATAGAGCTGCCAATAGAATAAAATTATTTTTATTTTTAATTACAGTTTTGACCAATTAAGTATGTTGTATTACAGTAAACTTTTTTTTTTTTAAATAAACTAAATGAATAAAAAAATACCAAAAATAGTGTCCTAAACTGATATGTTTTGTTTTTAATTGATACTTGATAATGGAAATTAGGCAAACTATCAAAGTTCAGATCCGGTCATCACATATAAGCATAATTCTGCCCAACTATGCCTCCAACTGATCAATATAAGTTTATAGCCAATAAATAATAAGTTTTAGCCAAGTGCACTTACAGAATTACTCATAATATCAGGGTAATTCACACTGATGTTTAAAAACATGGTCTTTATATGACAGGTTATTATGACCATCAACCTTTCTTGCAGCTTAGTGTCCACAAATGGGCTTGGTCTACATTATACACTTTTTTTTTTTTTTTTCAAAAGAGCAATGAGGAAATACGTGTCCATGTTAATGTTCTAAAAGACAGGAAGAGTGGCCTCAGCACCTAGCCATTGGTTCATTTCTATTTCAGGTTCAATCTTTTATTTAGTCACAACATCCCAGTGTCATGAAATATTCATGGCAGCATGTTTCTCGTCTAATACCGCTCATGTCCTGTAACACCCAGCCATCTTTAAATATTTCTCAGAACAAATGCACTCTGGCCTGTTCGCCTCGCTCCGCCTCTGCTGCTCACCTCCGCTGGACCTGCACGGGAACGGTCAACTGCTGCATTAATGGGCCAACCAGGACACGGTGATATTCAAGCGATTTTTGTAGAGTGTTTCAGCTGGCCTGGTTGCGAGGCAACAATATACTATACAGTAATATGACATAAGAACAACAGTTTTTTTTTTGCTGTTTCTGTAGTACATTTACAGCTCAGAACAAGTTGAATCCCATGTAACCCATTTCCTAACACATGTCATGGAAATTCCAATATGAAAACTGCAAGGTGGTAAAAAAAAAAAACAGGACGTCATATAGCAAGGTAAGTCTTGAACGTTGACTATGAATGCTGACAATATAGGCCAGTCTTGCTGTGGTCTACACCTCATTAATTTCAGCAGGGGCCAATCTGACAGGCTTCGGGGCCCGCTCTGCCTTTGCTGGGGTTTCCACAGGAGTCATAAACCCGGCGGAGGGGCTCATTTTTAGCCGTACCACCCCCCACAGCCCTGCTATAGTCTCCGCGGCTGACAGTGATAAATAGAGCTGTTAGGACTCAATGTGACAGACCGGACAGTTAATGACTGTTACAGTATTTACATGCAACCTTATATTCTGTTACTTTCGGCCAAAGCACTGAACAATGAAGCATTGTTGGGAAGTTTGCAAACACGGCTAAGCAGATGTGCACTTCAAGTGGATTTAATCGGGTTTTCTTTTTCATGCTAAAATATTAAGCATTAAATATAAAACTGAACAGCGAGAATGTCACAAAGAATGGTATTTTTTATATGGCTTGTTGAACTACAGGTGCATCTCAATAAATTAGAATGTCGTGGAAAAGTTCATTTATTTCAGTAATTCAACTCAAATTGTGAAACTCGAATATTTATTATTATTATCATTATTATTATTATTGTACTTTGTTTAACTGAATAAGTTACTTAAGTTACTGTGATTATTAATTATATTGTGAGATCAATTTCACATTTAAAATGGTAAACTTTTAGATTAAATGTTATACATTTGTGTATTACAGTAAAATAGAAATAGAAACTCAATTAATAATACTGTAGTAGTAATAATAATAATAATTATTATTATTATTATTTGATTAGAAGACTCATTTTATTACAGTAAAATAGAAAAGGAAACTCAACTCAATATTATTAATAATAAAATATTAAATTATTAGATTTTTATATAATAAACAACAACAACCATAATAATAATAATTATAATTATTAGTATTAGTATTATTATTATTATTATTATTATTATTTGATAATAATACTCAACTCAACTCAATATTATTAATAATAAAATATTAAATTATTAGATTTTTATATAATAAACAACAACAACCATAATAATAATAATTATAATTATTAGTATTAGTATTATTATTATTATTATTATTATTATTTGATAATAATACTCAACTCAACTCAATATTATTAATAATAAAATATTAAATTATTAGATTTTTATATAATAAACAACAACAACCATAATAATAATAATTATAATTATTAGTATTAGTATTATTATTATTATTATTATTATTATTTGATAATAATACTCAACTCAACTCAATATTATTAATAATAAAATATTAAATTATTAGAAAAGGAAACTCAACTCAATATTATTAATAATAAAATATTGAATTATTCGATTTGTATATAATAAACAACAACAATAACAATAATAATAATAATTATCATCATCATTATTATTATTAGTAGTAGTAGTAGTTAAAATATTTATTTGTATATTACAGTAAAATAGATAAGAAAACTTTGTATCAAAACATGACAAAGTGAATAGGGAGGCATTAGGAGTCTATATGGTTTAAGGTATAATTCATGTGTGTTATGCTGCATGTTATGCTGTTATGTTCAATACAGTATTTCAATATGTGAAATAAGGTACCCTTTTCCTAAATGTATTTCTGGTTACCTGGCAATAGCGGATGAGAATGAATTTTGTTTTGTTTTTTTATGAGAGTTTCCCCGCTTTCCGCTTTCCCAGTTCCCACTCGCACTGAACGACCTTGAAAATCTGCAAGCTCGACAGGAGCTTTAAGGATTTTTAAAGGGCTGATTTCATCACAGACGTGTCGACTAATGACAGGATCACAGCTTTTAAAAAAAGACAAGACGCTTTGGGGTGGAGGGGGAGCCATATCAAAAAACAAACCACTCAAAACGCTCTCCTTTGAAACACGATACCGGTGTCCTCTACAAATTGTGGGTCAAACTCAAAAACCGGAGAGATAAAAAGGGTTAAAATGATGTAATGGCAAAGCTGTTCATCAACGTTCACACACACAAACTCGGCGTGCTGGCAGCCCCCTCTGTGGCGCCGGCGTCACCCATGCCGGTTTTCACGCCAGCTGACGCGACGGGGGAGCCTTTCTCGCCGAGAACTGGGAAGGAGACAGGAGAGCGAACGGACGGGTGGCAGAGGACGTGTTGCGGCCCCCACCGTGTTTGTCAAACAAATTAAACGTGTTGGAGATTCCTCACCTGCCTTGCGCACCGCTGCCGCATATGGCCCACCCGTTCAAAATAAGGAAATATGCATACATTAGCATGCCTAATAACCAAGCCTCTCCATTTAATATGCAAATGCGCTGAAATATTACTGAACACCGTCTGTTCTAAATGAATAAATTTGAATTGCAATTAGAATAATCCTTTATAATTAATGAAAACTGTCAATTTTGGTTCAGGAGTAATTTGATTAACAGGATGATGGGATGATGGTTGGGGGCAGTGTGTGTGGGGGAGGCAGACGGGGGAAACGACGGCACCATGACTGTTCATGTGCGGCAGGGAGGACCCCTTCATTATTGATTACACTGTCTAATGAACCCTAGGAGAACGGCCTAGGCCACGAATACCGGCTGATTTGATAGGCCAGCCACTGAGGTGGTTTGAGTTAATCAGGGCAAAGCCGACCCCTCCGCAACCCCCCTCTTTCGCCCTGTCCTCTGCAGAAATTTGGAGGGAGTCATTAAAAAACCATAAATAAATCAGAAAAAGCAAACCGCCACCCTCATAGTAGGTGACCTCATTCCTGACTGCCAAAGACAGCAACGTGTGTGCTGACGTCATCATTGAATCACATACATCATCATTGTGTTTTTTGTACATTTGATTATGCATTGATTTTTGTGAGCTGTCTACGTCATTTTAGCACACAAGTTTTGATTAATGCAAATTTGCATGGTCCTATTCCCTATGCGGTCAGCTCATTGGATTGTGGGTGTTTAGCGAACAAAACCCAGGGGTTTTCTCATTGAAAAGCTGGGCGAAAAAGTGGCGCAACTGTTCATTGAATTTGCCCCAACATATTCAGCAGAAAAATTATAGCTCGAAATGAAATGCGGGATCATTAACATATAACAGACACCAACCCTTCAGTCAAAAGAAGCTACACAGACCAAATTCCCAAACCCAAAAATCCAGAAACACATCCTGAGCGCTTCAAATGCGAAGAAACAAATGTGTTCCTACCTGTTTGTGCAAATTGCAGTGAAGACCCACGGGACATGAAAGAGAGGAAGAGAAACAAGGAAATGTTGATTAGTTAATTATACAGTTAATTTTAAGCCATGTGCTTTGAAAGCCAATATCTGAATAACATTTGTAAAGATCTCCAAAGGTGTAAAGTAACACAGATGGAGACGGCTTACAGTTACAACACATTAAAGAGGCTGTCACAACATGAAATACATTACGAAAGCAAAGCTGGAGCGGCTTTTCAGTTTTCTTTCCAAATAAATCTCACCGGCATTATACAAAACAGAAA
>NW_015551045.1:5104875-5148417 GCF_001515605.1 Sinocyclocheilus anshuiensis
AAACACATGTTTAGTGAGATCATCTGTTTGGGAAATGAAAGAGCACAAACCAGGAAATGTTCAAATCGCTACTACTCAGCTTTTTAGGCATAGCAATTGGATAAGAAAGATTTTAATAAAATCTGAGGAAGTAGGACAGATGCAAGACCTGACTAGATGTTTGTGTACCAAAATGTATACCGATACCTTCTATTTAAAAACAGTTACACAAGGGTCAGATAAAAGATCTCATGAAATTAAAAGAAAGTGGAAATTAAAATGTATGTGATCATTGATATCATATATCTTGGGAATATATGATATTCATCTTCATCTTGGGAAATGGGCCAAACAATATAATGGCATCACAGATCACAGAGGTATGTACATATTGTTGTCTAATAAAACACTCTCTAAAAAGAAAATGTCCTCCCCAAATACCTTCCCTCTGCAACTGGCAATAGCAAGAAGCAAATTTTTTTTTTTGATGGAGTGTGGTGTTAACAAACGTTTTTGCTGGGGTGTGGTGTAAATTTTTTTTTAAAATAACAGAAAAAAAATTACAGGGGTTGTCGAAAACACTACATGTTTAGGTGGGTTGTGGTGTAAAAAAGTACACTTTTTTACAGGATGTGCTATAAATACTAAATATTTAGCTGGGGTGTGGTGTAAAAAAACTTCTTTAAAGGATGTGGCGTTAATACTAAACGCTTTAAAACAAACAAACAAACAAACAAACAAAAAAACCTTGTTACAGGGTGTGGCGTAAATACTAAATATTTTGCTGGGGTGTGGTGTAAAACAAACCATGAAATACATTACGAAAGCAAAGCTGGAGCGGCTTTTCAGTTTTCTTTCCAAATAAATCTCACCGGCATTATACAAAACAGAAACAGTTTTTTTGTGCTATAAATACTAAATATTTAGCTGGGGTGTGGTGTAAAAAAACTTCTTTAAAGGGTGTGGCGTTAATACTAAAAACAAACAAACAAACAAACAAAAAAACCTTGTTACAGGGTGTGGCGTAAATACTAAATATTTTGCTGGGGTGTGGTGTAAAACAAACAAACAAACAAACGAAAACCTTTTTACAGGGTGTGGCGTAAAAGCTAAATGTTTAGGTGGGTTGTGGTGTAAAAAATATACTTTTTTAGAGGATGTGCTATAAATACTAAATATTTAGCTGGGGTGTGGTGTAAAAAAACTTCTTTAAAGGGTGTGGCGTTAATACTAAACGCTTTAAAACAAACAAACAAAAAAACCTTGTTACAGGGTGTGGCGTAAATACTAAATATTTTGCTGGGGTGTGGTGTAAAACAAACAAACAAACAAACGAAAACCTTTTTACAGGGTGTGGCGTAAAAGCTAAATGTTTAGGTGGGTTGTGGTGTAAAAAATATACTTTTTTAGAGGATGTGCTATAAATGCTAAATATTTAGCTGGGGTGTGGTGTAAAAAAACTTCTCTAAAGGGTGTGGTGTTAATACTAAACGCTTTAAAACAAACAAACAAACAAAAAAACCTTGTTACAGGGTGAGGCGTAAATACTAAATATTTTGCTGGGGTGTGGTGTAAAACAAACAAACAAACAAACGAAAACCTTTTTACAGGGTGTGGCGTAAAAGCTAAATGTTTAGGTGGGTTGTGGTGTAAAAAATATACTTTTTTAGAGGATGTGCTATAAATACTAAATATTTTGCTGGGGTGTGGTGTAAAAAAACTTCTTTAAAGGGTGTGGCGTTAATACTAAACGCTTTAAAACAAACAAACAAACAAACAAAAAAACCTTGTTACAGGGTGTGGCGTAAATACTAAATATTTTGCTGGGGTGTGGTGTAAAAAAAAACAAACAAGCAAAAAACTTTTTTTTCAGGTTGTGGTGTAAATACTGAATGTTTTGCTGGGGTGTGGTATAAAACAAACAAACAAACAAAAACCTTTTTACAGAGTGTGGCATAAATACTGAATGTTTTGGTGAGGTGTGGCGTAAAACAAACAAACAAAAATAAATTACAGGGTGTGGCGTAAATACTGAATGTTTTGTTGGGGTTTGGTGTAAAATAAATAAACAAACAAGCAAAAAACTTTTTTAAAAACATGAAAAAGATTTTCCAGTGTGTGGTTTAAACTAAAGGCTTTAATTATATTTAAAAAAATGTGCCTTATTCCAGTTTCAACAGAAAATATGTATGAAAGAATACAGCCCTCTGAAGAACATTTCAGGTGGTCTTTAATATTCCATTAGCCACCACGTCAAGACAAGCCGTAAAATTGTTCATTTAAGCATAAGATGTAAAGCTCACAACATCCACACCATAGAAAACAAGAATCACAAGTAGTCAAGTAAGTAAAGACAAGAAATACTGCAAATAGCTACATTTACAGACAGAAGAGTCGAAGCTCTGGACGTTGGAAATGGAATAAAGGTCTTCCTCTTTGCCAGATTGTTCTAGAAGCAATTAAGTGTTTTCTGGCAGGTCGCTAGTGCTGCTGGACCTTGTAATGGTGTCATTTACACTCCAGTCACAAGTAGCTGTCGCTCAGCCCTGCCAATAACCAGCCGGAGACGCCACACCAATGTAGCGACTAATTAGCAAATTACGTTGAAAAAAGCAGAGCCCGTAATTAACAGTTATTATGGCATTTCAGGAGTTGTAGCTTTAATTAGTACAGAATGGGTGCTTGCATTTCAATGCTGCCTCTCTCTCTCTTTCTCCATCCATACAGACGAGAGCGTTCCACACACTGCTTCGCTGAGTTAAGTCTTTTGCTCTTAAGAAAGCACTGCTCTAACAAAACCATGATCAATAAGCTCAGGTCGTGATTTGCCACCGCGAACGTAGACGCTGATTAATTTGGCTTATGCAAAGTTGCTGTGCATTTAATAATGTTTTATGCAAGTTGCAAGAAACAGGTATAATTTGGGTCCATTACTGTGTACCGCAATCCATCACCAGAAAAAACTGCCTCTTCTTTTATTCCACTTCTCCTTGTTTCCCAACAAGCTGCATCTTTCTTTCCTTCAAAGTCATTGCTGTATTTTTGCGTGAATGCGTGCTACGTGTCTCTGTGTGCTCCACTTCCATAATGGGCACCTTTTTACCACGGCTTCCTCTTGCATCAAAGTCAAAAGCTGCCGTTTTAATTAAGTGACACTAATGAGCTTGTTGAAAGAAGGCTACTCTAGCGCTCTAGCGCTGCAGTTAATGTGTTTATACGGGGTGTCATCCCTGATGGGTCTCCTCCTGTCCCCTTCTCCTACAGCCTGAGGGATGAGGACACAAAATTAACTAGGGAATTAAGCTGCATTAAGTTTCTGAGAACAATTTATATTTATTCACACACATTTCTTGCTAGGTGCTATAGGCTGTAATGATGCTTAGCTAGATGCTAATGCAAAAGAATGCTATGCAGTTTACAGTTTAAAGCAAACAAGTTAATTGGGCTCAGTTAATATTACATTAATTACATGTACATTAATATTCAAGGTGACAAATTTATTGTTGTAACATTGTTTTGATATATTTCTAAAACATTGACATCCAGTTTTCTTGTCGTGATTGCAATGTTATTTAAAGGCTGCAAAAATGTTTCTTACAACATTTTACTAACTTTACTTTTACCCAAAATATAACATTATTTGAATGTTTATTTTTAATATTTTAAGAACATTTTCTCTCAATGATATGAGAACGTATATCAAATATTAATAAAGTAATAAGAATGCTCCATGAACATTACTTTAAGAGCGCTTTGTTCTAACATTTACAAAACGTTAGTGAAAGTTGTGAGAACGTTCCCTTTTTTATATGTGTATTTTTATATATCTTATTATATTAAATTTCATATTACGCACATATTTACGTAACATTTTGGTAGAGATAGTACCAGATGACAGGAAATTATGTGGAAGGAAACAAATTTGAACATTTCTGCCAGTCGCGTCTCTTTTTACATGGAAATATGCACGATTATGTAAGTAAAATGGTTTGCTTACATCATTTCACTTGCTGTGTTACCAAAGAAACATTTGGTGGTGTGAGGGATAAACAGTGCTACAGTAGCAGACTAGTTTATTATTGTCCGATCAGGTTGCATACAGGAGGTGGTAATGGCAAACACGCATGAGCATGAATCTGCTACCAAAGTAACAGGCATTAGTGTGCATGACAGGGGATGATTGACAGGTGGCATTCTGATCGCTCTAGGATTGATGGACAGGTGATGCTTATCTATGCAGGGAAATGTCAAAGTCCACCAGACCCCATCAGTCACTTATACACCACCATTACCATTCGTAGACCACACCTACTGCTAAATGCCAAATACTACTCTGTATTCTTAGTCAAAGACATTACATGACTCACTGCAATCTCCCGCCAAACCAGCATTTGAGCTGCGTTACACCTATAGAACCACATTGGGTGTAGTTCAACACTTTCTTATTCTCATTTTACCCAGAGATTTCAGGTCACCTCCAACTCTGAAGTCACTTTGAATACGGCTCATATGACGACCGCTAATCTTTGAGTCATTCCTCTATCTCTCGTTTCTCTCTTTCGCGATTGTTATGGAAATGCCAAGAGTCGTCTTGGAGATTACTTATCTTTCAAACGACCTAATCCTGCCCAGGATGCTAAATTCCTCCTTCAAAACGCATCTTTGTTTCTGTACCGTTCTCGGCTTTTGTTCATTAACTTCTTGAATATTCATAACATTGATGCAGAGCTCGTTCGCTTTCCCCTTTTGTTTTTGCATTTTGTTAAATATTCAGAAAGCGGATGCAATTAACATGTTGTTAATGAATAATTAATCAGAACTAAAGCAACCCCCAAATTTATGCACTTTAATTATTGAAACCGTAAATATGAAAACACAGTCCTGCTGCCTTTTATCAACCCCTTATTTAGTGTGTGTTCTAACATTCAAATGAGTCCACGCGTGTGTGTGTAAGATCATTATGATACGCAGTACGACTTGGGTGCATATGTGTGTTCATGCATGTGCATGTTTCATTGCATCCTGCTTCGATCCAAAAGCCTAAATAAACTCCATTTCCAAGATTATCCATATGGAAGACTGTACAGTCAGCCCAATGTATTGAATGTGTGCCATTAGTACTCAAATCAGAAGTGTTCACACTCATATTCCAAACCCATAACACTTTTTCCTTCCATGTAACAAAAAATATTAATTTTTGAACAATATAGTGGCCGTTCTTTTCCATTTGTCTTTTCCACAAGTAAAAGGGGACTGCAAATCATATGACCTTTTCAATGCATTTCAAGTGTTCTGAAGCAATTTCTAAGCTTTATTTGACGTATGAAAAAAATGACAGCAATGGTGCCATATTTGATTTAAGATGTACAGCTAAGGGAATATTTTCATTTTCAATAACTAAATTTCAATTTGTTTGTCATGCAAAGCTATTGCATGGCAGTCAGGACATTCTTTAAAATGTGTACTTTTAAGTTCCATGTACTGCACACTGTTAAAAAAAATAATAATAATATATATATATAATGCATTGAGATCTATAAATTAATCTATAAAATAAAAAAAAAAGTAGAGTAAAACACCTGTGAAAAATCGATATGGAAAAGTCTTTCTTATTCCTTCTTATTAATACACTGGGTCATATTTTTACAGACTTTTCTTAAAGTGTCATTTGAAATTTAGAAAAAAGTTAAATTTTGACAAAGTATAGAACTATCCCTTTAAAAGCGCCTAGGCCAGATCCAGGAAAGCACGTTACACCCCCTGCCGCAGCACTGAATTACGGTCTTATTGCTTGCTCATTACTCCATGTGTGTGCGTCTGCGTGCATGTTTGGCGGCTCATTAGGGCAGATCTAATTATTACTGTTGCATGCAAAAGCTTGCCGGTCATGTTGTTTGCAAAGAGGGAAATGTTGTCCTCGTTGCACCCTTCTCAGTGGAAATAACGGAGGAAGTCTGAGCGAGAAAGAGAGAGAGGCCTATCCAACCCTGCTAATTGAGATTTGTTTCTGGGAAGGCACCGATGCTGAGGATAACAAGAGGAACTTGACCGTACGGCACATAAAATTCTCTAGTAGGCACTCCAAAAATAGGCATCGGCGTGCGGTGCTTGCTCAGTACTTCAGGTAGCTCGACGCACGTTACAGAATCATATAGTGAGAAATGCTGAGGTGCGCGGATGAAAATATTCTATACGTCCTAATACGCCACGCTGGCTTGTTATGAACCGCTAGCCATTTATCTTTAGCATCAGCAAGATTAAGCTGCACTCCATATAATGATGATACTGCTGACACCTTGCACCTTATATGTCTTTTGAGAGAGAGAGGGGAAACCGGAGTGAAGCTGCTCTCTCGTCCCGTTTTGCACTCTACCTGCTTCTTCCTCTCCTCTTTGCTCAGGTTCCTGGTGAAGGATGATATGTGACAGCAAGCCAAAATCCCTGTTAATAAAAGGGCCTCCTCCTCTCCGCCAACAGTGTGTTTTAAAGCAACGGGGAAAACGCTTAGTTTCAAGTCGTCGTGAAGCCCAGAGAGCGTTCTGACAGGTATCTGTGACTGCAGAAGTCTGAAGAGAAAGTGTGTGTGTGTGTGTTTATGCGTGTAAACGTGTGTTGAAGACTGCATCTGTCATGCAAACACGCACACGTTACACCGGAGAAGGCTGACAGCTCCCTGACTGTGGCGCGGGAGCAGATGCCATGCTCCTACCATCAGACGCAATCAGACGCTCCTGCTAGCTGCCTTGCCATAGCCTCGTTTTTGTTCCCACTCACAGGATCATAAATAAATTAACTGGTTTGAGAAAGATAAAGGCTTTGAGAAGGCAAACTTGTCAAGTAGAGCACATTCAGGTGTACCTGATTTGGCATCGTATTTGCTCTTAAAATCTTTTCTAACAGGACCACACTGCGTAGAGCACCAGATATGAAGTTGTCTTGTTGATAGGCCCGTAACAAGCAGTCAAACGACTTTGTAAGAACAGAGAGATGGCTTATGAATGAATAGTGGTGCCTGCTTAGAAAAACATCACTGTTACTATTGCTCATACTAGGTATAGAGAGTATAAACCTCTAACCCTATTAAACTTCACAGTGTAATTCATCCTACAGACGTGAATGGGAACTCAAATCAACTTGTTGAGGAAAGCCCACAGACGATAAATATCCACCTAGCAACGCCCTAGCAACCACCCAGAATCCTGGAAGTGAGTTTTACATAGGCAAACACCACCAATGTCCAAAAAAAAAAAAAAAAAGAAGTAGTTTGTCACAAATTTTCTGCCTTGATCCTTGTGGTTTGAGCTTTAAAATGCTTTTATGTGATGTATAGCTTTAAATATTTTGAAGGCCTCTTTGTGATTGACACCTCAGAGTGTTTCGGCCTTCAGATACTCATTACCACAACCAATGCTGTTTGTAAGAATATGCTTATCTTTAGATTGTAGGAAGAATCTTCAACATTGTCTTATTAATATACATTTCAATCATGACAACTCTCTGAAGATTTTAGCATGGTGATGGTTATGACAATGTTAATGTATTTGGTCTAGGCAGAATAGATCTGCTACGCTGCTGCTGAATTGCTGCTGCTGTTGGTTATTGCTGTAGTTGTAGATTATTGCTGCTGCTGCAAGCAAGTACAGGAACTTGCTACTGCCGATGCATATGGCGATACGGTGCTGTGAGTATTTAAGACATACTGCTGCTGCACAAATAGCATATAAAATAACCCCATAGCAGATCTATACAGGTGGAGCTGGGGAAGGTGGAGGGTTTCAGAGAAACTCTGAAAGCTCGCTGCAGGAATCTCTAGTGAATGCTAGCCAGCCATATAAATGCAAGGCAGTAAGCTCATTGGCTGCATATGCAGCATGAACCAATCAGCTGTGCCAAGTCGTTTAACTCTCTGAATATCATCGGTTATGTTAACAACCCGTCGCCTGCGCCGTCTAGAGTTTCATGACTGAACTATATATATATACACACATATATGAAATGTAGGATACTTTGCAAACTTTACGTTAATAAATGTGTTTTAAATGTTAAAGTTCATACAATATTGAATTAATGGAAGTCATTGAATAAATTTATTGTATTAAAAATGGGATTAAAAAATTCATTAAATAATCCAAATTATTTTCTAGACATATTCTCTGACAGCATTTACTGATAAATATGTATTAATATACATTAGGCATGGGCCGATTACCGGTTTCAAGCTATACCGCGATTTAAAAATGTCACCGTTTCAAAACCGCTAATATTTTCCGTTACACCGTTCCTGCGGTATGCGCTGTTTTTCATGTCTCCTCAAAGACTGAAAGTGTAGGAATCCCTCAAGGTTGCAGTGTAGAGAGTAACACGATCCCTCCTCCTCCTGTTGGTGCGAGCGAGCGGTCAGTCACGTGTGTGTAGGATGGCTTCCCCTGGAACTTACGCGATCGGCAACCGGCCGTTTTTTGTCGTATTGCAAACAACTCGTCTCTGTTCTGGACTTGCACAAACTGCGTTGCAATACAATCGTTTTCCAAAATGTAATTTATGTGAAAATATGAAGTCTGTAAACGCCCGTTAACACAGGCCAGAGACGCTGAAGACGGACGCACAGAGAAAAATACTGTAGCAGGCAGATCACTCACTGTTCATGATGCACGAACTATTGGAAGAAAATCCTACATATTGATTTGGGGGTTTATATGAATGTGTTTCTGAGGGGAATTGACGGTCTTCAGAAAAGTTTAGATGGTATTTTCTTTTCATCTCGTATAATTCACATTAAAACAGTGTTTCAGCGCAGCTCTGCTTTGTTTACTGTGATAACCAAGGAAACGCTGTATCAGCGCCTCCTGCTGTCAGAGAGTGAATCTGCGTCTCATTCAGAGCTTCTGCTGTTTGCTTCGTTCAGGCATGTAGTATAATTTCTCAAAGCTAGTCAGAACATTGTTTTTGCTTCAGATTGGGTTATTATTAAATCAAATTATGTATATGAAATTATATAACTAAATTATATGAAATTATATGAATGATATGTATATGAATTATATAACTAAAATTAAATAACTGTAATTACAGATTTAGGTTAAATAAAGATGTCAGTCTTTATTTTTCTTCTTTTTAGGAAACAAATCAAAGAAAAAATAAACAAATTCTACTGTTCCTAATATTCTGTATGTTGCTCAAAAACAAAATATATTGTGTTCAGCGGAAAAAAAGTGTGTTTTTTTTACCCAGTCATTTAAAAATAACACATTTTAGAGCTGTAATGACAATACCGTGATACCGTGAAACCGTGATATTTTTGCTTAAGGTTATCATACCGTCAAAATCTCATGCCGGCCCATGCCTAATATACATATATATATATAGTGTATATTTAAATCTAAGGATAAAGTCTGTGTACACTTTGCAAACAAATACCTATGAATATCAATAAGATCATTTACAACGATGCTTCTTTGGATGATGTAACTTCACCATTCACTGTAAATCTAAAGAGGCCCATTTTCAAAATATCCCAGATAAAGTGTTCTAAAGGTCCATCAGAGATACATTTATGAGAACATCTGTCTTTCCTTCACCGTTTCTTGAACATCCTCAGAATTATTTATCTCCTGCTGCAACAAGAAGTCTTTTGTTACTGACAAGCTGCTTTACTTTCTGATAAAACTCTTCACGGCTTGAATGAAAGAGAGGAGACGCTGTCAGGCCTCTGTCTTAAAACTGCTCTCTTCAAGACAGCATCATTCCTATTAATTAGAGTTCCAGCGATGATCAAAGATGAGCCACCTCTGCTGCAGGAAATATCGATACGCGACAGGAAAACTCTGTCACGCAAACGTCAATCCCTGCCAGGTATAATGCTGGCACCGTTAAGATCCATGCCAAGTTGGCATGCTGGCGATCTGTCGTAGACGCTCTTACAAGAATGAGGACGATACTGTGACAACTGTCACATATTCATGGAACGATGACTGCTTAATTATCCAGTCAATATAAACACATATTCTAGAAATAGGATGATGATTACAGAACAGATGTATTCAGAAAAATGAGTTGACAAACACACCATGCGGCGGTTTGGTCTGTATGAAAACAGATCAAAAAGTGTGTCACGTTACTCACGCTAATGATGCAAGATTTACAGAAAACTGAGAGATGGTGAGCTATCAAACATGTCTTTAGCAGTTAGACATTCAAAATCATTCATAACTTTAGAGTTGTTTGTAAGGGAGCACTGTATTTATTCCTCATGTATTCATCAACCATGCTATTTCTGTTCTTGTACATGATTTTTATTTTTATTTTTTATTATTCTAACTTTTGCGAGATAAACTCAGCTTTAGGTGTACTATCATTTCATACTTTGAAAGTACTTTTAAGAATGAAAATCTCATTAAATTTGCATTATTACTTGTTAGATTGTTACGAAATGTTATATAAAGTGTGCATATTGAATTCTGATTGGCTTTTTTCTTGCATCTAATTAATTTTTTTTTTTTTTTTTGCTGTTGTTGTTTCTTGCATCAATTTAAACACATACTGCAAAGACATTGTCATACTACATGCAAAAGAAAAAAAAACAAAATGTTTTCTGTGTGACATGACAACAAACCAGTATAAATTTCATTCATGCAAAACCGGAGACTACGAGAATCTTACCTAAAACTACTCTTCTTTTGCCTTCTAAGCATATCTTTTTCTTTTGGAAATGCAAATCTAGTTCTCATAGTGCCTACAATAAAGACAGGTAAAAATACAGTAGATCACAGTTCTTCAATAGGGGGTCCGCTGCGGAACTATGGGGGTCTGCCAATTATTACAAATATTTCAACCAAAGCTAAGAAACTAAAGTTCAGGTAATCTTTTCCTTCCATATTCAAATGTAAAATCACAATATTATTTAGAACTGTACAATGGTTTATTTTAATGGCTTTGCAATGTACAGTAAGTGTCATAAGAACGTATTTAAGTATATTAAAGTTACAATCCTTTGTTTGAAAAAGGTTGAAATTTACACTACTTTCCATCTGTAAGATGTTATAATGTTTTTTTGTTTTTTTGTTTTTTAAATGGCTGCATTTATTTAATCAAAAATACTGCAAAAACAATAATATTGTCAAATATTCTTACAATTGAGATTGTTTCTGTTTTAATTCATTTTAAAATTTATTTATTCCTTGGGATACAAAGCTGAATTTTCAGCATCATTACTGCAGTCTTAAGAAACCTTTCTGCTTAAGAATTTTTTTTATTATGATCAATGTTGAAAACAGTTGTGCTGTGATACTTTATTTATTTATTATTATTTTTTTTTCAGAATTCTTAGTATTTATTTGAAATAGAAATCTTTTGTAACATTAGAAATGTCACCCCCGTCACTTTTGATCAATTAACATTTGAATGGTAATGTACTTTGATATTGGTAGTTAATAGTTCAAATTAATAAAATAGTTCAAATTAATAAAATAATGAATAAAATCCATTCATTTATTTTATTTATTTAATAAATTAACTATGAATCATAGTGTCTATTTATAGCAGGTAAACATGCGATTTAACATTAGCTTTAATATTAGCAGTATGTTTAATAAAACATAATAAGGCCACAGTGAACATCTTGGCCCATGTGGGCGATATCAGTCATCTCGGAGAGTGAATGTGTGTGCGTCTCCACCTTGTTTTCCTCACTCATGCTGTTTTTGAACAGTGAAGTCTCTGAAGGGAATAGAGACCTGCCTGATGTTTGTGCAAGCCTCACACAGCACAACAACATCTCTGCACAACATTCGGCAAAGGTGATGTTTGCTGCGCTCAAATGCATCTCACAAACTTCACAAAAGCTGGCCGAGGGCCTCTATAAGATCCAAAATACCACCACACAACTGTCTTTACATTACAGCGAATCAAACTATACAAAACAAATCATATTTTCAGCATCTTTGTGTGTTCAGTAAATGTTAAGAGGATGTTCTGATCTGCAATTTGTCTTATTTTTGTCTTAAAGGGATTATGTATCCAAAATTGAAAGTTATGTTATCATTTAATACGGTACTAATTTAATATGTTATTAATATATATATATATATATAACCATGTATATAACCATGTATAACCATGATCTATTATAATATACTTTATTATATATATCAGAATATATATATCATTGCTGTGATGGAAAAGCTAAAATTTTTAAACTAAAAAGTTTTTAGTGTCACATGATCCTTCAGAATTCATTCTAATATGCTGATTTGCTGTTTACCATTGTAGTGACTAACTGTTTTGCTTTATGTATGTTTTTTTTTTTTTTGTGGTTTGTTTTTATCTCAAGTACATGATTGTTTATATTATTTCTTGATTACAAATAAGAAAATCAATAACGTACAAGTCTTAAAAAAAGAAACTTTTCTTGTTATTATCAATGATAAAAATGTTAAATATATTGGTATATGTGACCCTGGACCACAAAACCAGTCATAAGGGTCAATTTTTTGAAATTGAGATTTCTACATCATCTGAAAGCTGAATATAAAAGTTTTCCATTGATGTATGATGTATGGTTTGTTGTTATGGTCTGTTAGGACGATATTTGGCAAATATTTGAAAATCTGGAATCTGAGGGTACAAAAAAATCTAAATATTGAGAAAATCGCCTTTAAAGTTGAAATGAAGTTCTTAGCCATGCATATTACTAATCAAAAATTAAGTTTTGATATATTTACAGTAGGAAATTTACTAAATATCTTCATGGGACATGATACTTTAAGATCATAATGATTTTTGGCAATAAAAAAAAAATCGATAATTTTGACCCATACAATGCATTGTTGGCTATTGCTAAATATGCCCGTGCTACTTATGACTGGTTTTGTGGTCCAGGGTTTTAATAATAATATTTTTTTTATTATTATTTTTCAGGATTCTTTGATGGATGGAAATTTAAAGAAAACAGCATTTATTTTAAATAAAAATATTTTGTAACAATATAAAAGCCTTTACTGTCACTTTTGATCGAGTTAATGCATTCTCGGTGTAAAAAAGTAATAATTTCCTTAAAAAAATTACTTACCCCAAAATTTATATAACAATAATTTGTTTAAAAAAATCTTATTGACCCCAAACCACTGATGTTAAAAAAGGCTGTGCTGCTAAATATTTTTGTGGAACCTGAAAGTTTTCGTTTGTAACAATGTAAAAGACTTTACTGTCACGTTTGAACAATTTAATGTGTTCTTAGTGAAAAAAAGTAATAATTAAATAAAATTACTGACCCCAAACTTTAGAATGGTATAGTGCATGTAAATGTATGTAAATCTGAAATTAGACATTATTTATGATAATTTTATAAATGAAAAAGCATTATTTAATTTTTTGTGGGCTGTTTTAAATGGACAGGGACATTTCCAAAGACAGTCCCATTTTTAGGCTGCCTGTCAGTAAAAGAGTACCATAATTTACACAAAGGAGAACGGGGAAACACTTCTGTTAGCCTGGAAGTTAGAAGGCACAATGGAAGCCCTTTGCTTTAAACAAACACATTAAATAACCTTTAATCCATCTCATCTCCCGCTCTCTTTCTTTCTCTTTCACCGATGACAGGAACACCTCTCTGCTCAGTTTGTCCCCGTTTCCATAATCAGCCGAGTTCAATTATTCTACTTCCCAACGCCAAGCATCGTTCACAAGGGACCCTGCATGCATATTAAAATCCTCTGCAACTTTCACCAGCAATAAAGTATAAGAGAATAATATTAGAAGCGTTTCTCTTTTTTTACTCTGGCACTTTTCCATCTTTAGTACACACACGCATGCACAAACACGCGCGCAGATGCTCGCACACTTTCCCAAAACAGCATAACTGGTTTCATGGGACCTAATTAACATCACCTGCGTTAATTACTGCCTCAAACCAATCAACAGCTTTCCCACTAATTGGGTT
The DNA here is from genome assembly GCF_001515605.1 of Sinocyclocheilus anshuiensis. NCBI lineage: Eukaryota > Metazoa > Chordata > Actinopteri > Cypriniformes > Cyprinidae > Sinocyclocheilus > Sinocyclocheilus anshuiensis. The sequence goes on from NW_015551045.1 coordinate 5,118,791, forward strand.
TCTTTCTCTATCAAGGCCGGAAGTCGCCATGGAGACATGTCACCTGAGGCGTGATGTACACACACACACCGAATAAAAGGGGACAGCCTCCAATTTAGGCTTGTTTGCGTAGCCTCATCAACACACCTTATGCTAGACTTGAGGGATCAACATTGAGCTGTTGTTTTTGAAGCAGGCGATATGAAACGTGCTCAGGTTCGAGCAGTCGCGGGGCGCAGCTGCGAGAAACTCTCTCCCCAGAGACGCGTGCCAGTCAAGGTCCCATGTGTGTGCGCGAATGGGAGAGAGCGAGTGCAAATGCGGGCTGTTTTGCTGCGCTTGCATGCGTTACCTTACACGTGATGCTGTGTTGTTGTGCAAAATCATGCAAAGATGGAAGGACTGCTGAGGGCAAAGAGGATTGCAATGATGTTCGGGTTGAGACGGTCAAGATGTGATGGGATTGATTTCCTTTCTGCGGATTCTGTCGTATAGACACTTTCGGCAGGCATCAGGGCCTCTCTGTGGCCCCATAAATGTGTTGTAAAGTTAGAGGGGCCATGGGGCTGGTCAGTCCAGCTCACAGGAGCCTTAAAAATCGATAAGGGCTTGTCAGACGGAGACGCTGTCACTTGGAACACTGTCTGCAACAGACACACAAATGATTGGTGCTTGCTAGTCATAGACTGCAAAAAAAGATGGACAACACGTCTCTACTTCCTTCCACAGTGAAAAAGAGAAGCCAAAATGTCCCAGTACGGCCGTTGTCATCTTATGTTGATGATGTCTGTGAAATAGTGATCATGAGCTGGAGCTGCTGTGTCAAAGTCCCACCCAAACTCCCGCAGACCCAATCACAAGCTCACAATCATAACACCACACCCCATTTTTATAGCGTCAAATAACTAACTAAAACCAAATTTATCAGAAAACACTTGAATATACATCAGCGTGATGAGAGCTACCTAAAATGTTGGAAACCATCTTTGGGAAACATTTTTTTAAAGTGTGATTAGATTTTTTAGTTTGGCTCACGTCCCATTGGTTTATATGGAGAGGGCAGGGTTTATGACCTATACTGCAGCCAGCCACTAGATGGCAATCAAAATATTTTAGCTTCACTTTTCAAGGGGTGCATTTCCCAAAAGCATAATTAGCCAACTATCAGTGCCGATCCTAGACTTCTGGGGGCCCTACGCAAAACTGTGTCGGTGGAGTGGGGTATGAGTGGTTATAAACGAATGAATGAAACGCATTTGTCCGTGTTTCACTCCGTCTTGAATCGCGCTCGCGGAAAGTGCTTGACAAACAGTGTCTCTTCCGCGGCTCGGTACGCTTTCAACTAATTTTTTTAGTCTCGAGCAAGACTGTATGACATTCACATTACATAATTTCACTGATTTTTATGTAGAAATGGCGACAGCGCACCGCATTAAAAGAAATGATCATTCATGTTTTCATAACCGCTGACCAAATTCAAAAACGAAACTAAAATGTAATCATCTTTGAGAGCAAGGGGCCCCCCTGGTGTTTCGGGGGCCCTACATAGCTTGCGTATTTTGCATATAGGGAGGATCGGCTCTGCCAACTATGGTCACACAAGTTCCGTTGTTACCAACATAGTTCAATGATTCGGTGTTTCCCGAAACCATAGTTCAAACAAACATTCGCAAACAGTGAACTTATGTGGTTGGAACTACAGCTCTCGACCTGTGGTTAGAAGCATAGTTTCTTGTTAATGGGACATATGGGGCCAGATTTACTAACAGCGTGCGTCAGTGCAAACGCTCTTTTGACTTTAAAATAGTACTGTCAGGATTTATGAAATTTTACTTTATGAAAAGGCATGGATATGTGTTTTATGTTTGCGCCTGACCTTATTGAATATGCATTTGTAGGAGTTTCCCTTTCAGACACCAAATTTATGGGAGGAGAGTATTAAAATGAAACACGCAATGCGATTTACTAACGTTTGTGCTTGTCAAATTACTGATATTTGCACCATTGTTTAAAGCCCAAAATAGCATGTCTTGGCTGCATTTGTTGTTGCTAGGAGGAGGCACCGCAGAGGACAGAGAGCATGTGGTAGAAGGGAGAGGATTTTTTCCTCACATATTCATTTGGAATGCCAGAAGAACACATTATCCGAATCTGAACATATCCTTACGCTAATTTGTGCTGCACTTGGTAGATTGCGTTGGTCATTATGGAAATGAGATGTTGCGTCTGTGTTCTTTAATTTGCGTGTTGCCAGTAAATCACCCGCAGAAATTTCCACGCCCATCGGCACTGTTTTGGAATTGCGCTCTCGCGCTAATTTGCCCTGTTTAGTAAAACTGGCCCATGGACTTAAATTATGCTCTTGGGCACAATAAGCAAGCTAACATGCAGTACAATCTATATCTTCCATTCTATCTAAATATAAATGCATTTTGTGCATCCTCGTTTTTGAAGAGTGCGCATGTGCATAAATGCCTAAGGGTATCCCAGGAGTATGACATAAGACGGAACCCACGATGAATCAAACGTTAAATAAAGCAAAATTGCAGGGAGCAAAAAATAGTAAATTAGTTATCAGGTGCCATGTTGAACACAGCAGAAACTCGCAGAGATCTTGAATCAATTAATTTGCAGAAGTTATTACTCCACCACATGCGTGTGATGCCATTAACGATTGCCATATATTGTTGAACTAATGCGGTTCAAATAATGGATGCGACCGTGTTTGGGTATCAGTCGTAACTAGCTAGTTCGTTTCCACAACAATGTACATCGTACATTTGGGATGCCAGGACACTGCTATATAGTTGGTAGAGGATTATGGGTGGTTACTAGCATGTTGTTCGGTTACTGGTAGCAAGTTGGTTGTTAAAGTAACACTAAAGTATGTTCTATATAGGGCTTCTATACAGGGCTTGGTTCTGCCAAACACCTAAAATAGGGAATCAAGGACAGGGTTCTTAAGTCATGGATAAATATGTATACATCCAGTACACACATGCACATGCTGTACAGTATATTAAATAATTCAATAGCACGTTTAGTGTATGAGCATATCAGAAATACAGATAGACAAGAACAAAGCAAAAGGCTTGAGGCCTTACAGAGTCAAGAGTGCATGTGTGTATAACTCTTTTAATAGCCTATGACGGTTGCCCCTTTGCAGACACCAGCACCAGGACAAACCGATCTCGCTCCTCACAAGCATTAAGCATTCACGTGATGTTCTTGATGAACCAGCACAGACCAGCTTATCAAAAGACTTGTGTGAGCGCTGGCCACTGAGGGACATCTTTTGACAGCTTTCAGCTATCAATCCAAAACCTCTTCACACACTCACCTCCAACCCCCGGTAGGAATTTCTGCCCAATACGACTCCCTTGACCACATACGTGTGCGCCTCTCATACAATATTTAGTGCCCAGAATGGAGGCCATAAAAAAGTGGCCAGGCCTCTGCCATTGTAAATTATAAATCGCTATCGATTTTCTTCGCTTTTTCTTTTGCACTAGCAAAGCACCTCAGGCTCATTGTGAGACACTACTAGCAGAGAGCACTCTCTTTCTCTCTCTCTCTCTCTCTCTCTCTCTCTCTCTCTCTCTCTCTCTCTCTCTCTCTCTCTCTCTCTCTCTCTCTCTCTCTCTCTCTCTCTCTCTCTCTCTCTCTCTCTCTCTCTCTCTCTCTCTCTCTCTCTCTCTCTCTCTCTCTCTCTCTCTCTCTCTCTCTCTCTCTCTCTCTCTCTCTCACACACACACACACACACACACACTTACTTTTAACAGCTCAGGGGTTGTCATGGGATAGTCAATTCCCCAAATTCAACAATGATATCACTGCTATAAAAAAGAGGGCAGAGTGAAACCAAGGCTGGTTCATGGTCCCATGAGGGCAATGGGCACACGTCTTTGGAAGACCCTCAATCCCCCTCTACCGCCAATACCCCTAGTGCCCTATTTTGTGTTAGGCGACAAGGCTGATTTGGATTTAGGTTTTGGTAGACTAACATTAGACAACTAAAAACAGTAATCAGGGGCCTTAGAGACTAACTTGTGCTGTATATTTTAAGAGGCCCCTTGTGGTCAACTTGCTTCATATATCCTGAGGGACCAGGGCCCTTAGTAGTCAGCTCATGTTGATGTACTGTATGTGAAATGGGGGCTGGGTCCCTTATTTGCTTGTGAGTCCCATGGGTCCTTGTGGTTAGATTGTGCTGTACAGTATATGCTGGGGGTCCCAGGGACCCCTGTGGTCAGCTTGTGCTGTATGTGCTGGTGGGGCCCAATGGCCCTTGTAGTCAGCTTGTACTGTAAGAGCTGAGGGACCCGTGGACCCTAGTGGTATGATTGTGCTGTATAAGCTGTGGGGCACAGGTGCCCTTGTGGTCAGCTTGTGCTTTACATGCTAAAGGGCCCATGGTCTTTCATGGTCAGCTCCCAGCAAGTTTCCAAGTTGGAAGTAAGACTTTAAGGCCACATTTACATTAGATGGTTCAAGTGACCCAATTCAGATTTTTACCTCCCATGTGGCACAGATTTTATATGACCCATAAATGTGTAACCAGGAAAAAAGCATACGGATATGATATTCTCAGATCGGTTTTAGGCCTCACTCACATGTTGAAATAAAGGTAACACCAAGGTAAAGGTATAGGGACCAAGTTGCTTATTAGCATGCGTATTATTAACACATTGGCTGTTTATTATTAGTTATAATGCACATATTCTGCATGACCATATGTGACCCTGGACAATAAAACCAGTCATAAGTAGCGCGGGTATATTTGTAGCAATAGCCAAAAATACATTGTATGGGTCAAAATTATCGACTTTTCTTTTATGCCAAAAATCATTAGGATATTAAGTAAAGATCATGTTCCATGAAGATATTTTGTAAATTTCATACAATAAATATATCAAAACGTAATTTTTTATTAGTAATATGCATGGCTAAGAACTTCATTAGGACAACTTTAAAGGCGATTTTCTCAATATTTAGATTTTTTTTTTTTGCACCCTCAGATTCCATATTTTCAAATAGTTGTATCTCGCCAAATATTATCCTATCCTAACAAACCATACATCAATGGAAAGCTTATTTATTTAGCTTTGATGTATAAATATGATATGATTTATACAGATGATGTATAAATCTCAATTTCAAAAAATTGACCCTTATGACTGGTTTTGTGGTCACTTATTCTACATCCCTAATCCTACCCATTACCTAAATTTAACAACTATTTTGCTTACTATTAATAAGCAGCAAATTAGGAGCTTACTGAGGCAAAAGTCATAGTTAATTGTTTGTTAATAGCGAGAATTGGACCTTAAAATAAAGTTTGACCGAAATAAATCTAATATGAATTGGATATGTGCATTTGTGTCTGCCATGTAAGTGGACAGATCGGATTTTCCCGTCAATGCGAGTCATATGTCATTGAATAAGCGACAGTCGTACCTGATATCGACTCAGGCGAACGCTTTTCTGGGCAGTGTTGCCAAGTCTGTGGTTTTCCCGCAGAATCTGGCCACTTTTACACTTTTTTGCTCTGGGTTAAAGTGATCTCCTCCTTCCCTTAGAACGTGATTTTGAGGAAGGGAGCCACCGATGAAGAGGGAAACCGTTGAAAAAATGTTAATGGGATCCTTTTGGGCTATTTTTGAATACGCAGACCTGGCAAACCTGTTTCCGGGTCAGTGCATCTACCTTGGGTTGTTTCCCCAAGTGTATAGTGTAAATGCAGATATCGGATATGGGTCATTTTTGAATGAAGACGAAAGCTAGTCATCAAAATAAAAATTTAAATATAGTCAACAAATCAGAATTGGGCATCAAGACCTGCAGTGTAAAGTAAACGTGGCATAAGTTACCTTCTGTTGCACTTTTCCAAAGCATTCAGTTCCACTAACACCTCTACCTGCCAGGAAATCCCATTCTCTCAACCCTCCTTTCATACTCATCTCTTCTCTATTTCTCGCTCTTAAGCCTTCTTAAAAGCATCTCACAGGCTTTAAGCAGAAAAGACCTTAGCTAAGAGCATCTTTCATGTTACCGCGCTGTCTCATTAAAGAATGCTTTGCAGCTTCCAGCCCTCCTAATTCAATTAATGTTTTCAAAGGAGGCTTAACTCTACCACCTAATTCATCTATTCTTTAGCTACTGTGTTAACAATTATGCTCTCTCCGCCAGGGGTTAAGACACAGTTGGAACAACGAGAATGTTTCTCCACAAAGTGCTCCCATAATATTTGGACGTAGCGTGTTTGTCTTGCTCTCAGATGTCAAGGGCTTGGAATTGGACAGGATTGGTGTGTGTATCTGCGAGCGTGTCCCTGTATGTTTAATCTCCACTCTGTCTCTCGCTGTTTTCCCAGTCTAAGTGTGAGTGAGCTTGTTTGCGCAACACTTCTCGCAGCTCTCGACTGCTATCGGAGCTATTTATGTAAACACTCAGGCACTTATCTAATAATTCGCCTCAGTCTGCCACAACACTGTATTTAGAGGCTTCGTCGACATGACGGCCACACAACTCTCCGAAGCATCTCATCTGCCTCCCAGTGGGAACCTGTGGCTCATGTAAGCTGTATTGTTTTCTATGCTGAAATTATGTTTTAGGGTTGCAATTATGGATTAGGGATGCAGAATATGGTCATGTGCTTTATAAGTACTAATAAACAGCCAATATGTTAATAACAGGCATGCTAATAAGCAACTAATTAATAGTGAGAATTGGTCCCATACTAAAGTGTTACCATTAACACTTACAAAGCACATATTCTGCATGACCATATTCTACCTCCCTAATCTGGATTCCTGCAATTGTGTCAGCAGCGCTCTAGTTCCACCAGATCCCGCTCTAGATTTCAGCTCGACGCTTTCTCCCCTAACCTCTCACTGTCTCCTCTCACAGGGCCCCTTCATTAGGATTTTGCAGCCATTCTAACACCCTTTCTTCTTTGACAAGGCAGGCATATCCTGTTACTGACGTCAAGAAAAAAATAGCTCTGGTAATGGCACGTTGGAGGGCAGGAGCGACCCATAGGACACAATTATTGCTTCCCGTATGTTAACATGTCGAAGAAAGTGTCAAGCCGTTTCAAATCAGTCTCTAACACTCTGCAAACCTATTTTACCAGCATTTTTCCTCTTCAGCAAGACTCCTCCAACATCTTTTTGAGTGCGCAGTGCTTTCACTAAACCTGCTTTTGGTCACTAACTAATACCACAGCCAAATGTTGTATACTAGAGGGCAGATGTTAAAAAAAAAACACTTACATTCAGATTCCTTTAAATTTGACAAAACGGGTCGAAATTGAGAAATATATGCCGAATAGATGAATCCCTTACACTCGGCTGTGATCTGAGAGTGGTTAATACATACTATAGAAATGCTAATAGGTCTTTTAAACTGAGCATAATTTCTCTATTGTTCGGTCCAGGTTGTCTTTCAAAGTGGTCTCCTTATTTGAACTCTCAACAAACAGAGGTCAAAAGTGCTGATGGTACTACTTGAATGAGCAAATGACTAACTTCTGAAAGGTCACAACTAGTTTTGGTTACAGTTTTTGTAGTTGAAAGTACACTAAAAAAATAAAATGTGCAAGCCCTTTTTTAAGATTTATGCAATTAATGCAGTACAATTCCTTCAAAATGATTAATCCTTACATATTTGAATCGAATTATTGATTATGGATGGCTCAATTATTCAATTAAAATATGTTAGGATTATTCAATTTAATTTGATGGAATTTTACTATAATTGCGTACACTGTAAAAAGTAATCACTGAATCTACTTAAGAAAAGCGAGTAAACATAACTGATTTTTACAAATTTGTTGAATTTACTTAATTACACTGTGTTATGTGAACTTTCAGGTGGATGCAATAGTTAAACTAAACAACTTTAGTAAACAGTACTTAAGAGCATCTAGTTTGTTGGATTAAAGGTATGTTTCCATTGTCTGGTGCAAAGAAACAATGAATACAGTTTTAGAGTGAATACAATTTGAAATGGTTAAGGGTTTTTTTTAGTTTTGTTTTTACAGATAGGGTTCTGAATCTTTTTTTCTTCAAGCTGTCAAATAACAGTAAGATTTCAGCTTTTTGGCTTGCCCACAAGCTGTTGCTGCCTCATAATCCAGTAGAGCGTTTCACAATCATCATATTTATATTAATAACTTCATATATTTACTGGATTTTGGTAATTGCAGCATATGACAAAAACATTCATGTGTTCTGCTACTCCTATTTTAATTTCTTCAATGTGTTGGGAGTCCCTGCGTATGCGCAATGTGAATGTGTACAGGTGATTGGTGTCGACATAAAAAAAAATATATATATATATATATATATCCCACTATGTGCCCTAATAACTCTAGACCAGTAGGTGGCGGAAGGTTGGTTTAAACAAAACATCACCAGAAGAAGACAATGAACTGAACTTCAGAGTCAGATCGTGTTTGAAATGTGGCTGCAAGATTAGGTAAGTTTTTGGTGATCTACTTATAAACTATATGTCTTTCTGTAATGCTTCAGTTTGATGAAGAAAAAATGCCAGAGAGAATATATATTGGATATGTCAGCTATGCGGTAAGAGCATATGTACCACCTCCAATCAGGTGTTTCAACCTAGAAGAGTACAAGGCTGGCTGTGCACAAATCCTATTTCAAAAAAAAAAAAAAAAATGGGTCAATTCCGACTTTGCTATGACAATCTGGTGCTTCTGAATCAGCGACTGTAGGTATTAGGTATTTCGGCCAATCACAATGCACTGGGTCAGCTGGCCAATCAGAGCAGACTGCGCTTGTCAAAGGAGGGGGCTTTGTTGAAAACGACGTGTTTGAGAGAGGCGGGGCACAGAGGACCTACAATAATGTACAGTATTTGAAAAATAATGTGTTTTTTTTAACATTAAAGCATGTCAACATATTATGTTACACCAAATACACAAAATAATGATCTTTAAAATAGCATCATATGACCCCTTTAAAAAAAGGCTTTTTGAGTGATATGATCACTAACATTACTCAAGCTAAAGCTATCATGGCTAACATTTAGCAAAAAGGGACTATAAATATTGAAATGGTTATGATTCAAGTTATTTAATTAGATTATAAGAGTGTACAAATAAAATACATTAACATGTTTCTTTGACAGATTTTCACATATTAATATTAATGTATGGATCTGGGACAAGAGTAAAACAATTAAATCTGTACTTAAAGGGCATTTGAAATGAAGAAAGCGTGGCAAAAAGTTATAATGTGACCTTTATTTAACAAAAAGAAAAGGTTGATGTCTAACACCACAAAAGTGGTGATTTTAAGAAGTACTTCAAAGAATGATTTAGCAGTGTGTGTGATTTGTATGATGGCCGTTCAGGTGATATTGGATATCAATGATACAGAAACACAACCCATATTGGGCTTCAAATATGAGATGCGGGGAAGAGAGCCAGAGAACAAGGATAATTACAAGAGGAGTTGACACTCGGATTCCAACACAACACCATACGCTCATTAGCTCTCCCTCCCTCTCTTTCTCCCTTGTCTATCTTTATTTTTCACTCTCTCTCATTCTCTCTGCCAGTCTTTATCGGTTGACTAGCATGTGAAGCATAACACAAAAACACTAAAACACAAATTAAACCCTTATAATTTGATCTGTCTCATAATGTGCATTAGCGCACCACACACAACATCATCCAATTTAGCATAACTAATCGTTTGAAAGGCCTCCAGTTTACAATTGAGGACTGCAAGGAATCTGTGTGCAAAGAACTGGAATTCCTGTCATCATTCATAAAGCATGAATTACGAATAAGAGTGTCCATGATAAAGAAAACAGAAAAAACTTGTAGAAATGTTGTTTAAATTTAAGAATATACATGCAAACATTTTCAAAATTAAATATTTTATTTATCATATTAATCATATTTAATCATATTAATAATATTAATATTATATATATATATATAATTGTATTAAGTTATCTGATATTTTAAGAGACGTCCTGTATATGTTCTTTTCTACGTTTTCTAATTTAAAAAATATATTATTATAAATTATTTTAATTATATATTTAATCATAATAATTACATGTTTAATAATAATAATAATCATCATCATCATCATCATCATCATCATACGAAACTACTACACTTTTCAATAATTTGATTATTTTAATGGGCTTTTTTTTGTGTGTATTTCTTAAAAACAAAAAAGATCTGAACAAGACATATTACCACGTTAAAATTCATTTTGCATATTTGTTTCTACAAAATAAGACCAGAAATTATGCAAAAAAGCATTTCATTTAGGCCTGTACATAGGTTGCAAAAATCACACAAACACACACACACAATGCACACAAACTACATTCAGAGTCTATACAGTAAACCAAAAGCAAACAGGCAAACTCAAGCCTGTTAGACAGCAATGCTCTAAACAAAACCAAGAGGCCAAAGTCAAGATCATACTTGGCGGAACTTTGACATGTTTGTCATCTGCAAACTATTTTTTTGCAGAGCCAAGAAAACAAACATTTCAGAACAGCCATTTAACTGTTTGCCATTAGTGAGAGCAGGCGAAAAAAAAAGAGCACAAGGAAGAGATGAAGAAAGAAAGAGCGAGAGAGAAAGATGAGAGGAAAACAGAGAAGCCAAGTGTTATTTAAACCAGTCTGCCACCAAACAGAGCGATAAATAAACCCATTGTTGTTTCTGCTTTAACCCGAACACAAGTGCACTGTAGAGACACCGCAAAAAAAGACTAAATGTTTTGTGTTTGAAGAATAGAGAGAAAAAAGAAACACCAAGACTATCATTCTTCAGTTTTTACACTGGGTTGAAACGTTTCTCTTCTTTTTTTTCTTCTCTTCACTTCACTGCAAGAACCAGTCTGACATTATAACTGTAGTTTAACAAAAAGCCCAAGCAAATATCTCCAGCTTCCCACAACTTGCAAAACATGTTGATTTGAACCCACACTGTAAAAAAAAAATTTACAGTCAAAAACCGGCAGCTGTGGTTGCCGGAATTTTACAGTAAAAAACACGGTAGCAACATTTTAGGTTTTAACTTAAATTTACAGTTAAATACCGTAATTTCATTAACTGAAATCATGTTAATATACCAACCTATTGAAGTACTGAAATCTGTTTTGTACCTTTGTAATACACTGATAACCACCAAATGCAGGTGGTGATGAGAAAGTCACATGATGAACCAAAGCCCATCATTTTCAGAGCTCAAAGCTTTTAAGTAATAACATATATAAAAGGTGCACAGTGTCATTCACACAAACACTAAACACCATCATGGTAACACACATGAAACTGAAATAATGCAATAAACATTCATTTAACAACATTAGATGTAACATACAACCCTAATATACAAAACTGATAAGGAAAAACTAAGAAGAAGCATAGTTATTTCAACAAAAAAAAACATCCAATTTGAAATTCTGGGAATGTCAATTTACGGTTATTCACTGTAAATTATATGGTCTTTTTCACTTCCAAAAATGGTATACTACCGTAAAATTACATGTAATGTCCAATACAGTTTTTCACCGTATATAGTAGGGGAATTTACCGTTAACCATTTAACAGGTTTTTACTGTATCATTTTTACAGTCTTTTACCGTTAAATTCACGGTCATTTTTTACAGTGCAGTCCACCTTTGTACCCATAAAACCATTAGCAATAAAACTGAACAACACTTCACTTTTATACCAATAATCTAAAGTTTTAAGCTAAAGCGATTAGGTTAAAATGTGTATACAAATGATTATATCTCTCTTAATGCCTTTTTCTGTGCTGTGAACTGATCGTGATGTTTGTTTCTCAGTTTGAAACTCCTGGTGAAATGCGGCAAGTTGCTGCTTATGAGAACCAAATGTTGGCACCACATAATTCACAGCACTTCAACGGGGCCAAAGCAATGAGGGCAGAGAACACGAGAGCATTTCATGAAGATTTGCAATCATCAAAGTTATTGACTGCATATGAAATATATTTTATTTATATCTTATTAATACTTTCATTCAGCAACGATGCATTAAATTGATCTAAAGTGACAGTAAATATTTGTATGACATTATAAAATATTTCTATTTCAAATAAATGCTGTTATTTTGAAGACTTTTTTTTAAATAACAAGGAATATTTCTTAAACACCAAAAAAGCATATTAGAACGAAGGATCACGTGACACTGAAATCAAGGCTGCTGAAAACATTTAAAAATATGTTTAAATCAAACAATTATATTAAATTGTAATATAATTTCACAACATCACTATTTTACTGTATTTTTTATTAAATAAATGCAGCCTTGGTCATAAGAGACTTCTTTCAAAAACATTATAAAATCTCACCGATGCCAATCTATAACAACTGGTAGTGTATATATTGTAAATAAACATTTTTAAAATATTTATATACATATATAATTGTAGTAACATGTTTAATAATAAATTAATGTAAATATATACTTTTATAATATTTATTTATTACTAAATATAAAATATTAATAATTTAATAAATGTGTTTTTTTTGTAAGCTATATTACTAATTTATGTTAAGTATATGAAATTAAATTACATAACAAACGATCAATGGGACAGAGACCCTTAAGTGACATTTGTTGAAAAATTCTTTATGTATCCACACAAAAATTTCACAGAATTTCAGACCCTGAAATACAGTCTCATGATGCAGTATTTCAGGAGGTTTGCACTACTACTTGGTACCAGATTTGGCCCACATGTGGACATAATGAGGCAGATAATTGGCCGAGCAGTATAGAGTAACAAAGAGGTGCATTTTGAGCCAGGAACACACGAGCCGTTTTGGTTCAGCAGTCTTTTAAAAAGCTGCAGCAGCACTTGAACGTAATGCACTGCAGAGTGAGCTTTAACATCTCTCCCTGGGCGAAACAGTTAAAGCAGCATGTGCTTTTAATTAAACGTATAATTCAACAAATATGAAACAGTTATAATGGAGGGAGGAAGTGTGTATTCTGAGAGGGCGGAAAAGAATGAAATTGAGGTGACAAGAGTTCAAGAAAGTTCATGACAATGTTAAAGGAATATTCCAGGTTGCGTACAAATAATCTATGAGGGGTTTTTTTGTTTGTTTGTTTGTTTGTTTGTTCAAAATGAGGAACGAGTCGACAAATGACAAAACCTTCAACCTTCATTCAAACTCCCTCACTGACAAAGAAAAAATTCATATTTGCATATTAGAGTGTTAGAGTTAATAAATGATATGTAAAATGCATTTAAGCAACCAGAACCTCTCAAAATAATCTGTTGCATAAAATAATAGATTTTGTGGTTGGTTATGAATGACGAGTTATGAATGAATGAAACGCCTTTGTCCGCTTGAGAAACAGTGTCTCTTCCGTGGCTTTTAACTCAAACATTTTTTTTTGTCTCGAGTAAGACACTGTATGACATTCACGTTACATGATTTGACTGATTTTTACGTAGAAAGGGCGACAGCGCACCGCATTAACGAGGTAAAAGAAATGACATAAGCGGTTTTCATACCGTTGGCCAAATTCAAAAACGAAACTAAAATTAAATCATCTTTTTTGCGAGGAAGGGGGCCCCCTGGTGTTCCGGGGGCCCTACGCAGCTTGCGTACTTTGCGTATAGGGAGGATCAGATTTCCCACAAAGTGATGAAAACTAAGAAAAACATGCATGCACTACAAAGAATGCAAAGTGAAGGTCAATGTGGTTGATTCGAGGGGGAAATGCTGTCTCTCCTGCCTTGCACACAGCACAGGTTTTCCTACTATTGTCATCAGCAAGATTGATAACGCCGCTCATTACAGCCAAGCAATTGTCAGCTTTTCCGGGACAAATTATAAAAAGAAACAAAAGAAATACACACGCCCTGTCATTGTAACTGAGCTTTGGAGGACCGTTCCCTTTTGCTTGTGTCTTTCGCTCCAGAGCGAGGAATGTTGGCATGATGCGGAAAAACACGCTAAAAACACTTTTATATTCCCCATGATTTGAGCGCATTGAGTGCCCTACATCTCATCTGAAGTGCACTTCTTTATATGTTGGGGTAACGCAAATAATGTAATCAGATTACTTTTTTCAAGTAACTAGTAAAGTAACGCATTACTTTTACATTTATAATGAAATATCAGAGTTGCTTTTTCAAATAAGTAGCGCAAGTTACTTTGTTTTCCTATTTATTCACTGACACCTCTCCTGACCTTGTGTTGAGAGAAATTGGGAGTGAATTGCAGAGGCACTTCCTTCAGCTGGAGGCTTATTCATTTCACTGGAGTGAAATCGCCTTTACAGTTCCCAAAAATATCACTTTTAGGTTTTTTGTTATTAAAAAACAAAAAGCAAGCCATGCCAAAGTGACAAAAAGTAACGCAAAATGAACGTAATGAATTACTTTCAATAAAGAGTAACTAAGTAACACAATTAGTTACTTTCTTATGGGGTAACGTAGTATTGTACACTGTAAAAAAAATTAAAAAACGGTCAAATGACTGGCCGCTACGGCTGCCAAACAAAAACAGTAAAATTACAGTAAAATATCTTAATTGAAATAAAGTGCAAAAACAATAATTTTTTTTGTAAAATTATTGGGAAACTTTTTTTTCCTGTAAAAAAAAAAGTTTTTTTTACAGGAAAAAAAACGTATTTTACAGATTTTTCCTTGTTTCAATTACGATATTTTACTTTAATTTTACAGTTTTTGTTTGGTTGCCGTAGTTTCCAGTGATTTTACCTTTTTTTTTCATTACACTTTTTTTTACAGTGTAATGCATTAAAATAACTTTCCCCAACACTGAAGCTGGATTTATTCCAATTGTAAGAGTTCAAGTAAAGAGACGCTGCTACCAGTTTGGGTGTTTCCACACATTGACCCCCAAACATTATTTGAAAAAGTTATAAAAAGTTATAAAACAACAGATATTAACAGAAAACAAAACTACTCGGAATGCAGATAGAACCTTATAATTCCAAGGGGATTATTTTTTTGGTTAAAGGTATTAGCAAAAATAAAATGCTAATTTTTACAAATGTGGGCCAAGTAACACTCCATGTGATTTCTTTCATTCGACCCTTACTATCACCCTTCCCACATGCTCTCTGTCAAATAAGGCGTATGGCAGCGTGCCCAATAGGGCAGAGTCTGATGGCGTCCCGGTGTTGTACAATCGCATAAGGGCCTGGCATGATGGATTAAGCTGTGGGGAAACAGAGAGGTCTGCTGTATATCATCCACCAACAGCCAGAATGCAAAACCACAGGCCCCCTACTGACAGCTTCATTATTTACTGGAGCTGTTGGCCATGGGAATGCTACGAGCCATTCATGCTCTTCACATGCTATTTGAAACAGTATCCCGAATTAATTCTTATGGTCTTCAGAATGGAGGAAATCCAGGTATGGGATTAATTATGTGCTTGACTTTATCAATTTATCTATCTTGATGAAAACTAGGAACAAAATCCTTTCTGCTGTGGAATGGCAGTTCCACAAACTGCCATTCCACAGAGAAATTTTGAAGAAACAAAAAAGAGAAATTTTGAAGAATGTTCTTGCCATTATTTTCCATGCAATACAGTGACCAGGGCCTGTGATGCTCCATTAAACACAATGAATATAAATTGTATGACTCGTGCATCATATTCCAAACCAAAATGTAAACTGTTATTCTTGAATCGTATTGGTGAGTTTGAGGGGAGGGGATGATTTTCAGTCAATGAGACATAAGAATATCAATGAAAAATCTAGTTTAAAACACATGTGGCAAAACACATGTGATTTCCAAACTTTTATACCATATTCAAGTTTTACCATATTCATGAATTTAATTTGACTATGAAAATGTCTTTTTACCATCAAGTGAAAAGTAAAAACAGTTTCTTTACACCTTGTATAGACATGAGTGTATACATATTGATAATTTATAAAGGTGTTCTTCAATATCTTTTTCAAGGTAAGACTTTTTTATTTTTTATTACAAAATATGAATTATTCATTTATAAATATCATTATGTTTTGAGTGGCTTGTATCACATGACATTTTACAACTTAAACTAACAATGCCATGCCACAAAAGAGTCAAATAATCTGATATTATAAGATACTTATTGACCTTATTGATATAATTTTCTGGGTTTTTTTTCCTGTTTTAACCACATGAATGAATGGATGGATGGATGGATGGATGGATGGATGGATGGATCAATGACAAACTACTTTAAAAGTTTTTTCCTCGTTATGATATTAGAACATGACCACAAAAAATCAATTTAAATATTTTTTTTAAATATTTGTAAATACTTTTATATAATGTAAATAATTTGTAATTATTTTTAATATTTTTAATTAAATAATTTTGTGTATTAGTAGAGGTGTATTCAAGTCATTGTATGTATGAACTGATTATTCTATTCTATTCTATTCTATTCTATTATATTATATTATATTATATTATATTATATTATATTACCATTTCTTTAAATTGTAAAATATTATATTAATTACAAATGAATAGATCTGGACAAAAAAAATTATTTTGTCATTTCATTGACCCAAATAACAACTTAAATTTAAGTTTGTTTGTCTCACAGAGCTATTATAAGGCTTCAGAAGACTTTTAATAGAATATTCCCCTTCAATTATGTTTTCCATGTCATTTTACAGCCCCTGCTTACTGTATAATTTTCTGATACTGTATATAGAAAACAAGAAAATGAAATATGAAATATGACAGTTCTTCATTGTTCATTTGAAGAAAGTCAATAAAATGTTCTAATAACACTGGTTTGACATTGATAGAATTGGAAAAAAATGTCACACTATTCCTTTATAGATGAGAATACAATGATTTGAGATTTCATGCTCAACAGGGCAAATGCAGATGTCCAGGTAACATCATTCCCATGAGCCCTTTAACTGCACTCCGAAGTGCTGACTCCCTTCTGTTTATTTCTGTCTGTCTATTTCTGGCTGCTTATAACACAAACTACACTACAAAAACACAACCCTTACCCCCAAACGGAAAAAAACACAAAAAAAAAACAGGGGAGGGTTCAGAACCCCGAACTCCCTGGGGGAGCACATTCCTCTCCATTAGCTGATCCGAGCCCACTTCCTGTGGGAGTAGGGCGGCCGCCATCGCTCCTGGAGCCAGGGCCCTCCAGAACAGGAAGTAATCCAGCGAGTAGAGGAATTCATCATTCAGAGCCCCTCCACACATCTGACGGCGACATGTCGACGATTTCAGACGCACACTCACAAACAAACTCCGCTCCTTATCTTAGCATGGGTCTGACCTCTGCACCTCTGGCTCTTGATAAGGGCTTACAGAGAGGATGTGCATGAGAGAGGCAGAAACATAATTAGATTCTCTCTCTCTCACTCTCTGCACTGTAATCAGCACCTGTAAGAAAGTACATTTAATGCTGTTTGTCACAGGAAGAGGTGAGGGAATCGACTTCCTGTTAGTGCCAGCTCTGGTGGGTGACCCAAGCCCTTTTTCCATTGTCACAACACAAAGATGTACATGACATATGGAACTACTTGCACCACCCAGAACAAAATTACATGTATTTTTTGGACCACAACATTCAGAGCCGAGGTATTTTTGTGATAACACATTTTGTTGTCGTCGTTGTTGAAGAAAGATTTGAAAAGTACCTCAAAACTATATTTTTACATTTACTGGAAACATTGTGAGTGGTGTTTGCCTGTGCAAAACTGCCACTGTGCAGAGGGTATTCTGGGTAGTGGTTGAGTATGCACTGAAAATGCACTGATATAAAAACTCAATTTGATAACCCAGTAATTAATTTAATGTTATAGCTGATAACAGATAAAGGACCGATATTAAAATGCTACACTATTTTATCTTAAAAAATAAATAATTAAACACAATTTAAAAAATTTAATAAAAAATTAATAATTAAATTAGTCATTTTAAATGCTACAATGGAATTTAGACGTCACAATATTAAAATGTACAGTATAAAAATGGATATTCATTTTAATTTAAAGATTACATTTAACAGTGTTATTAAAGGATTTAACTTTTTTTTTTAAAGTGCAAATGAAAATGCAAAATTAAATATCTTATCCTAAACAATAATGATAAATTAAACAAACACCTCAAAGATATAAAATTAAAATCAAATAAAAAAAATGCTACACTATTCTATCCAAATCAATTTTAAAATAAAACAAATAAAAATATCCTTTTGAATAAGCCATCTCAACATTATAATGTACAGTACGAAAACAGAAATTCATTTTTATATTTGCTAAAGATTACTTTATATTTAATTGAGCATTACATGAAAAAGATGGAAATAAGGACCTAAAGTTAAATGTATAATACCAAATATGAATGAATAAATGAATGAATGAATGAATGAATGAATGAATACAATCATTAAGTCATGCTTATCTAAAAGAGAGGCTTTCTTGCCTTTAAATATATTTATTCATTCATAAATTAAATTATGTATTATCGGTCAATGACAAATAAAGTTGTTGTTTGTTTTTTTTAAATGAATGTAATGCATATTTTACATTTAGGTACAATGTTTTAATTTGTTAAATAACTTTTTACATTTACATACATAACTCATTTTATTTCTAAGTGAAATCTTAGCAAAATAACCCTTACAGTGCCTAACACATTATTATTTTGTGGTTGTGTGTTTCATTCATATTAATTTAAAATGATTGCATTCAGTTGGCTGGGTATTTATTATCTTGAGTTTCAATCTCTGGTGCTGGTACGTTGCAAACAGATACTAGTCACCTCACAACTACATTTTCCAACCGTCATTCTGCATCCACACAGGGTGTTTATGCAGTTAGTCTGTGCCTTTGACCCTCCGGCGTTGACAGCGTGCCTGTCCCTTGCTGTTTACAAGCCGGCTCCTAAGGCTCTGGAGGTCGTTTTCTTTTGTGATGTATGCGCGAAGGGGTCGAAAAGCTTCACGCCCTGTCCTCTGCCATACATTTCCATGCTATTCTTGATCTATTATCACCTGAGACAAGCCTTCACACTCTTTGTTTCAAGATCCTTGTTTGACGCACCAGACTTATTCTTCATGGAATAACCTCACAATGACTTTTATTAATAGGCCTGTTTATTATTGAACTCCACAGACAAAGACTCACCACACGCTAAAAACCACCTCGCAGCCAGACTGGATGCGATTATTTTTATATCCAAGTGCCAACGCCGAGCCCTACGATCTCTGCCGCTTTCCACAGACTAAACCATCCGGGCGTTAAAGATGCTGTTAATCTTCTTTGACTTAGATTCTTAGACTGCTAAATTATAGGTCAGGCGCTTAAGAAGTGAAGATGCAAAAATGGCTGTTTATGCGGTGGCGCTGATTTGCCTACATCGCATCCAGCCGTGCTCTGACATTAAGAGATGAGGCCCTCGCCGAG
The DNA here is from genome assembly GCF_001515605.1 of Sinocyclocheilus anshuiensis. Classification (NCBI taxonomy): domain Eukaryota; kingdom Metazoa; phylum Chordata; class Actinopteri; order Cypriniformes; family Cyprinidae; genus Sinocyclocheilus; species Sinocyclocheilus anshuiensis. The sequence goes on from NW_015551045.1 coordinate 5,138,231, forward strand.
GAGACAGTCTAAACAAATCAGAGGGCGCGTGAAAACAAACCAGCGTGTTGTGACTGGAGCTCGCGTGAAACGTCTCGATTCCTCTGCCTGTTTAGAAAACAAACCTCCGTGAGGATCTGAAATCCGCTTGCCTCGCGACTACAAATCCCTTTCATGCCACTGGCGTGTTCCTTCTGAAAGGTTGACGGGGGTAGGTGTAGGGGGCAGATGAGTGTCAGGGGTGGATGGTGAGGGTTCTTACGGAGAAGATTTTCCCTCAGCCGAACTGCACCGGAACATGACCTGAATTTATGATCTAGCTCTTGTTGGTTGGAAGAACAGGACAGGTCCCGAAGCCACGGCATGGAGCTTTTTGTGTGCGGGAAGTAAGCCGTGACTTAAATCAACAAATCAAATGGCTGTCTTTTTAATGGCGAGTGAGTTTATGTTATGGTTTTGGGTCTCTCAGTGTTGGTATAAAGTTTGGGAGAAAGCGCCATTTTAACCCACAGCTCGCTGCAATGTAATTGAACCGATTAGCATCTCATTAATGTGTGCAATATAAACTATAAAACATTTAACAAGGTTAAAAAAAGACTTTCAATTTACGCCTGCCAGTTCAGTTTACAGGACTAAATCTTCCATTTCAGTTTTTCAGTTGAAATAAATATGTTTAAGGCATCTGTTAATTTATATACTGTATATATATATATGTGTGTGTGTGTGTTTGTGTGTGTGTGTGTGTGTGTGACCCTGGACCACAAAACCAGTCATAAGTAGCACAGGTATACTTGTGGCAATAGCCAAAAATACATTGTATGGGTCAAAATTATCAATTTTTATTTTATGCCAAAAATCATTGGGATATTAAGTAACGATCATGTTCCATGAAGATATTTTGTAAATTTCCTACCGTAAATATTTCAAAACTTAATTTTTGATTAGTAATATGCATGGCTAAGAACTTCATCTGGACAACTTTAAAGGCGATTTTCTCAATATTTAGATTTTTTATTTAATTTTTTGCACCCTCAGATTCCAGATTTTCAAATAGTTGCATCTCGGCCAAATATTGTCCTATCCTAACAAACCATACATCAATGGAAAGTTTATTTATTCAGCTTTCAGATGATGTATGAATCTCAATTTCAAAAAATTGACCCTTATGGGGGGATTTTAAACATTTTAAAACTTTTAAAAACTAGGATTGTGATTTAAAATGTGAAAAAAATATATAGATAGATTTGCTGTGCTTGTTTAAAGGGCTGCACAATTTGGCAATTTTTTTGTGATTATATATCAGTATGGATATAATAATAATAATAATAATTATTATTATTACTATTATTATTACAAAATACTAAGATAATAATAATTGAATTTTACATTACAACTGTAAAATTACAATACTAATATTTATAGCTGTCTTAATTTCTTCATTTTCGAACATCAAACCATGGAATACATGAATAAAAAACAAATCATAACATTAAATCATAACATTACTGCTAATGCTTTTGACTGAGCAGTGTTATTCTTTTAGAAAAGGACTATAAAGCCAAAGGATGGTGGAGATGAATGAGCGGTGTGCTAAATGCTTGACGGATGGGCCCTGCCTTGTCTCCAATTGACCGTGTGACATCAGCGATGTGAGGCTCGTGTCAGTAACGTGGCGCTAATGGCAGCCCAAGCTACGGTTCCTGACTGAGCAATCTATTAGCGCCTAATCGCCACTGCCATATATCCTGAGCGATCCAGCTTTCCTATGCATCACAGTGTGTGTGTGTGTGTGTGTGTGTGTGCACGGTTTTGTGACAAATGAGGACATACATTTGTATAATGTGCGCGAGTGTGTGCAGGAACAAAATCAGCCATCCTGAAACGGCCATCTACAAGCATCTTTTTTTAAACCACACTCTAGCTCCGGAATAGATTTTAATGTGATTTAATTCCATCTAAATGTGCCAGAACTATTGATTTCGATTAAAAAATGAAAACACGGCTATTAAAGAGAACGACTACTCGTGTGATTTCTGTTGTAAAAACAGTCGACCAAGTTCTCATTCGCCAGTTAAGAATAAAAACGTCAGGGCTATAACTCATAATATTAGAGCCACTCAGAAATGAAATAATGTTAGAAGAGGAAGCGCCCCTGAACACCAGAACACTTTGACCATGCACAATGCATCAAAAAATGTCCCTTTTTACTTGAACCACTCTTTTATTTGTACTCACTTGCAGTATTGAGATGAAACCCTCAGCTATAAACACAGCGTTCCTGACACAGGCCCTCAGGAAAGATGGATGACTCCACTTCCTCATATTATCTCGTAGCGCTCTGACATTTGTCAACAGAGGAAATGTAGCTATTTCCTCCAACAGGCCAAGATACATGTGTGTCATCATGTGGGCCTTTGAACTTCTTTATTGTTTGGATGGGATCCTTATCCTCCACTCATAAGCAGTTCTCCTCGATTAGAGACGTCCAGAGAGACTCGAGCACAGGAAGCTAATGAGCTAGTCTAAGATCCACCGCAGGATCCTAAAGCAACGTGTATGACTGGATGAGAGGCCAAAAGCTCCGGGTTTAACCTACAAGGGTCACTCGATAAATTCCGACTAAACGATTCCTCCCATGTCCGCTAATCGATACGGACCGCAACACACTTTCCAGTGCCACCATGGCACAGAGCGAGTGTTTTGTTTTATTGCTGTTTATTTTTCACTTTCATTGCGTTTTCCATCTCTCCTTCCCTTAAGGAGAAACAGGAGGAGGTGGCACACCACATGCAGCGAGCAATTATTGAAATGGGACCCAGGTGGCCTGCCATCGGTCTTGCCACTTGAGCAAGGCAGCAATGCCTTGACGGCTAATCGATTAGCGCTCTCATGAAAGCAGCGTTGTGACCCTTGATCCCCCGGATAAGCTTCCTGCCTGACAGCTGACACAGGGAGTGCTTTACTTGACTGAATTAGAAATCTGCAGCGTTTCTCTTTTTTGATTTCTCTGCGTTTCTTATTCCGCCCCGAGGAGGTGGAGGGGGTGGACATGTCTCTTTTTTTTCCCAAGTATGAATGTGAGGCAAAAAGAGCACGACTTCCTTTAGCACTTAATCTCAATCGATGAAGAGTATTTGATGTTGAAGTTGTGCGAGGTGTTTCGAGCTAGACGTCCCAAGAGGCGTCGCCGTCCCCTGAGCTAATATGCTTAGTTTTGATCTTACACTCTTGTTTTTCTCTGAAGTCAACAAAGAAATGGCACCACAACAAGCCTAAACAATGTCATCATGCAACAGAAATAACAGACAATAACAACAATGATAACTGTCTTGGACAAACAAAGCCAAGTCTTAAAAATTGGTTTAAGGGACGTACAATCTTTAATCTTCCATGTCAATTTGCATAAGCTTCTTTGTGGCTTTATCGAGTATCTGTGCAAATAATTCCTGAATATGAATGGGATGTTACACTACAGCTGCTTTCAGGGTCAGGCAAAACATCTGATATGGGATATATGAATGAAAACACGGACACAACACACTTCACACATTACACTGAATACTCAGAAACACAGCTCACATTAGGGACTGAAAAGCTATGATTAGATGACGAAATGACGAACATCCTATACATTATTATACATTAAAATAAGATCAATTTAGTTTAGACAGTAACACTTTAGTACAGGGACCAATTCTCACTATTAACTAGTTGCATATTAGCATGCCTATTATTAACATATTGGCTGTTTATTAGTACTTATAAAGCACATATTCTGCATGATCATATTCTACATCCCTAATCCTACCCAATACCTAAACATACTGAAACTACCTTACTAACTATTAATAAGCAGCAAATAAAGATTTTATTGAGGCAAAAGTCGTGGTTAATGGTTTGTTAATAGCGAGAATTGGACCTTAAAATAAAGTGTGACCGTTTAGACACAGGAACAGCAGTTTATCTATTGGCGCTTTTCCACTGCATGGTACGATACGGTACGGCTCGGTACGGTTCACTTTTGGGGGGTTTTCCACTGGGTACAGTACCTGGTACCTGGTACTTTAGTGCACCTTTTTTAACAACCAAAAACTGGCCAGCGTTGATAGCAGAGGAGCGGATCCAGTAAGAGCTTGATGGGGCGACGCGGAATGAAAAAGTTTTTCAGGAGTCGCGGCAATAGAGGCGGCGCAACTATAACAACATGTGAATAATCCCGCCCACACTAAAGCGGTACTAAACTGCAGTGGAAACGCAAACCGAGCCGAGCCGTGCCGTGTCGTACCGTACTGAGCCGTGCCGAGCCGAGTCGTACCACGCAGTGGAAAAGCGCCATATTTTTAGGCAATATAATAATATATTAATATTAATAGTATATTTTGATAATATTTAATAATAAAAAATAATGAGTACATATTTTATATTTTATAAATATATTTAAACAAATGATATATAAATATATAATATATAAATAATAATACATTTATATAAAATTGTATACATTAAAATAAGTTCATTTTAGTTTAGACACAGGGACTGTAGATTATCTATTTTATGTATACAGATATATGTATATGTATGTATATAATAATAAATCAGAAATGGCCCACAGAGACTGAATCACTGAATCAGTTTTGAATTGATTCATTAAAATTAACAATCTGAACTAATTTGCAAAAATGAATCCATTTTTGCTACTGAACTTTATGGTCAAATAAAGAGCACATTCAAATCAACGCAAAATCCACAGTGTTCATTAACTTCATATGACCAATCACACTGCAAATATATTGTGAATATTTGATATACAGCCCAGCCTGGTTGCACGCCCTCTGTCTTGGTGGCTCAAGTGCACTCATGATTTACGCCCATCGTCTCAGGGCATGTTTGTTGTTGTACAGTCGTCTTGTATGTTGCCGGGGACAACCAAGACGATGAATAAGGCCATCGATCAGGGCAGCTGGCGTGGAGGGAGCAGAGGCCCGCAGAGGGGACAACAATGCTGTGCGCGGCGGGACACTGGTCTACTCTTCCTGGAGCGCTTTGCAGGGGAAGTCGTCTGTCGAACACCCTCCAAGCCTGATCGCCGGACAGACCTGTCGAACAGGAAAAGCCCACTGATCCACACAAAAGGTCAGACGGCACGTCCAGACACATGACATCATCTCCTATCACGGACAGGCTGAGCGACCCTGAACGCCCCCTGATGAAGACGCTGAAATGAGATGCTAACGGCGTTCTCTCTTCATCCCCGTCTCAGATTTGTTTACAGACACTGACAGTCAGACGGTGGTGGGGTGGCGAGGGTGCGGTGTGAATGCATTAAAGTTGGCCCGAACAGCAGGAGTGGCAGCTGTGGCGGACTCCAGGCATTCTTCCTTTCATTGTGACTCAGTTGTAGGAGGGAAGCGCCCGAGGACATGAAGCTGTGCGGCTCGCATGGCACCGAAAGAGGAGGGCACCTTGCGTTCGTATCCTGCCAATACGAACTCCTGAAATATATCCCAAGCTTTTCAGTTTGGAGTGTTTGCGGCTACCCCGGACCGGCATTCGAAAAACAAAAGCACATAAACACAAGAGGAAAATGAAAGAGTGCTCCATCCCAGTGTTAAAAGAGAGAGGTCGGATTGACTTGCCACCAGTCTGCGCTCGTTTTAGGGCATTGTCACGACAGGGCCTGAGGTGTAATTGGTGGAAAGAGGTTTCATATATTCTTTTTATCACGTGGTGGCGGTTGATAAGCCAAGTATCTTCGCAGAAAGTGCATGCAAGAATGTGAGGTCCAATTCCTTGCAACATGTTCACTTCACAGATGTGATGTAATGTGTTTTGTATTTCCAAGAAAGATAATATTTGGTGTGAAACTTTGGAATTTGATTTAGTTGAAAAAAGAATGTAATTTCAGAGGCAAAGAAAAGTTCATTACAACCAGGGATGTATCTGATATATCTGTACCATATCGGTTATCGGCCGATATGATTTTAAGACTTATTAGAATTGGTATGTAATTGATATTTATGAATGACTATGAATGATAATTTCACCTATTTTTACAGTTAGATCACCTTTGCTGTCACCTAAAGCTCACTGAAAATTAATTTTCCAAACTCTAATAATTTAACAATGCAATCTTTAGCCAATCTAAATATCCACTTTTCATAACGTTATAATGTGATGCCTAAATTTACTTGTAGCACTAAAAATTACTTTTTTGTGTTTCATTTTTAACTTACAAATTAGTATAAATAGTATACATTTTATTATCTGGATTTTTTATTTAATTTTATTATTTTTATTTATTTTATATTTTATTTTATTTTATTTTAAGTATTTATTTTACATAGTATAAATTAATATATTTATTTATCAGATTCCAGCCATAACATAAAAATAGCTTTCAGGTTATCAATATCAGCCAGAATTTTTTTTTTTTTTTTTTTGCATCGATGAATCATACGCAATAGAACATTTGGGAAACGACCCAAGCAGGACTCAAACTCTCGTCACCAGGATGCAAGCACCACTGTACAACACATCAGAGGATACACCACCAACCAAGACCATTCATCAAGAAAACAAGGTCTCAGAATGCACATTATTGCTGACTGCATTCAAAATGCAAGTGAGTGACAAATTAATCTGACACGATTTAAAATGTTAAAATGACTGAAAAGAAAATGTTCTAAAAACCTCACAAAGCCACCACACACTTAGAAGATGATTCGCTGCTTGGTCTGTGTCAAGAGGTTGTCTGAGAGAGGCAGGGATCAACAGACAGATGAACAATCTTCCACGGAGATGACTGTGGTGTCAGCTGCCTGTTAATTACCCAGCGGTAAAGCGGTCCAGACAGGCTGACACACGGAGTCCCCCACCCTGAACCAGTGGCTCATTCTAGAGCTCCAGGCTGGCTCGCTCCTGCCCATCCTTACACACTTTAAAGAGTTTTCTTCACCCAGTGAGGCCATCAAGAGGACCAAGAAATGTATCATATTATAGGCCGTGGAGAGCTTGATAAAACAATATTACGTCTGGGTTATGCTGTTTAAGTAAGCTATGTTACAATGTGGTTCTAGCTGAGAAGAATCCAAATATCGTGACGCAACAGCAAAACAAGTGTGTATGACAGCTCAATAGAAGCTTTTACAGTTCATGTGAAACATTATTCGTGAGCCGTTTTATCTCTGTTTCTTCAACTTTGGGCAAGGGATTTATTTTTATTAAAACAAACAGATGTCATCGTTTTCTATTCGTTATATAAAGACCATATTAAAACTTTTAACTTTTTTTTACAATTCCGTTTTTGTTACTTTACAAATGCCTATTTTTAATGGATTTTATTACTTTATGCTTAATGTTTACATGTTAAAAAGTATCTTAACAAAGGCAAAAACCATCTCAATATTTAATGTCAGAAAAATTATTTACATCCATTTTTAAATATGACGATTATACAAAATATATGAGATGTGATGTATTAGTTAAATTCATAAATTCATTTATGAACTCATTTTAAATTTGTTGATTTATTTGTGAACAGATTTTTCTATTGTGCGTCATTTCCAATCAAGATGAAATTTTACAAAATTACACAAAAAGTGCCTATATTAGGGATCCATAAAATGCTAGCTATTAAATTATCCTTAGCAAGACAAAAAAAAGTCATGCCATGTTATAAAACGTTAATTATAAAATGGATAGTTCCGGTCCTTGATTCTGATTGGCTGAGCCACTTTCGAAGCTGTTGTAAATTACTCTAAAAACATACACCTTTGTTTACATTTGTCTGTTGCTTGGCAACGACTTTGTTGCAACCACAACTGATTCTGAGGAACTACATTGTTTGGTGGAAGAATACTGTTTTTATTAATATCATTACACTTTATTTGCTCTGTTGTAGGTTGTGAAACCGTACTGCGTATATGGAATAACCGTTTTATAAAAGCAATAAGCCCGCGTCAAGCCGTAGTTTACAGTGAATTTATAACAGCTAAGGGGGTTAGCTTCACGTCGTGCCTAACAACGCCCCTTAGCTGTTATAAATTCACTGTAAACCACGGCTTCTTGGGGCTTATTGCTTTAACATGTCATTTCCACCCTTTCATTTACATCACAGAATGCTATTGAGCACAATACATAATTTGAGATGTGGTGGAAATGACACTGCATGGAAATGATGACTTTAAAAAAAGAAAATGACAAAAAGTAACAGAAATTCTCCTGTGATGTACGTTCATGCAGAACAAACAGAATATCCAGTGAAAACGTGAAACGTCTGTTTCAAATTTTTATTTTCTAAACGTCCGCAGGGCCAAAGTTAAAGAAACAGCCATGTAGCCTACACTAAAAATGGTGTAGGATTTACTTTGAAATAATTTTCACTCAGAAACTGCTAGTAAATGTCACAAATAATCACAAAGAAATGGCAAGTAACACATAGAATTAAAAGTGAATTTTGAAATTATAGAATTTTCTTGTAAAACATACTCCAATAACCTTTACATACATGTTTGAAAATCATTTTTAGCACTGTATATAGCTTTAAAATATATATTATTTATTATGCACTTTGTACTGTTTGGAAATTTGTCCTTGTCTCTATATAAGTTGGATAATATTGTATTCTGAGATAAAAAAGAGGGCATGTTTTATCATGCAACATCACGGCGTGAGCTCTCTTTCCTGGAGTAGTGCCGTAAAAACACACCGAGACAAACACACACGCATTCGTTTAGGGTTTGGCGGCGCCCCGGTCTTCCAGCACCCCACCGCCTGTCTTTGATGGGCCGACCGTGTGGATGCAGCCATCCGTTAAATCTGACAAGGTTTGCGTTTTTATTCAGACCCTGCTATTAATAATGGAGCCACGTCCAGAGCCTTCCCCCACTTTTAGATTCTCTCAGCACAGCCCGGAGTGCTGACTCGCTAGCCAACATCTACACCTTGTTTACATTCTCAGCGCGACCCGTTCGCTTGAACTCACCTGCAACCTGTATTAATGACTGTTATGGGTCTGAAGTTTCCCCACCGACTGAGACGCTGAACTCTGGAGGCTGCAAATTTTTTGTTGAGGAATTCACCAGGGGCTGGGGTCTAGTTCTGCAAGTGATGAAGAAGCTGCAAACGGCCTGTCAATCATCGCTCCCCATCGTTCCCAGAGGGTTTTCCTCTGCAGCGACCCCCCTCCTCCTTCAAAAAAGCTAAATCGAGGAAGAAGGCGAGTAAAAAGAATTTCAGGGCTATATTGGACCTACTAGCTGGAGGCGCTGGCACTGAAGCTTCTTACATAAATACACATTCCCAGACACCTCCAGGGTGGAGAATAATAAGGCCACCTCCATGTCACATTCCTCTTAACATAACTGCAAAAAAGCACAGGTATCTGCAAGAGGACACCGACCGGTGGAGATGAATATGCAGGGGGCTTCCGTCTGCTCTTTCATGACTTTATCATTTATCTGCAGAAAAATGGCTTGTGTGCATAAACAAAACAGTCGAGACTGACAGCTACCGCGGCATCCTCCATCATGCCCTGCCTGGATGGTGACAGTCAACCCATTCCCCAAGGTCCAGCTGTCCCCAGACCCCCGCTGTGACTGCGAGACCAGACCTGTACCAAAAGACCAGTCGTCGACCCCGAGACTACCAGAGCAAGCAAGTGGATCATACCCCTTTGGAGCCTTCCGTCAAAGTCTGCAAAGTTAAAATCTCAAGTGTCACCCGGCGTGCTTCCCTCTAAAGTGATGGAGGAGCAGGCAGTATGGAAATTAATGGCACATTGATGGAGAGCCGTCTTTAGAGCGGCCTTTTGAAGTCCTGACTGCACGGAGAACTCTCTGAGCGATGCTTCAAAAGCGTGATTTCAAAACAGCCCTCCCCGCGGCGGCAAAATACGGCAGCGATGTGTACAGAGTTCTGCTAAATTACGTTAGAAAAACAAAAACAGAGCAGGAATGTTTACCACTTACCAGCCTAATGAAATTACATGTGCACAGGCTCACACACACGCAGCCTCGCGATGGGAAATTATACGCGGCCATTACGCCGGGAGGGGCGAGGGACTTGACTGAATCTGTCTATTGAGCAAAAGGGTAGTTGGGTTTCCTGGCCAACAGCGTCCATTTCATTTTAATGGCATTGCTAATGCAAACTCACCGGGTCGGGTGCTGGGTGGGTATGTGGGGGTGATTTTTTTTTTGGGGGGGGGG
>NW_015551045.1:5148496-5176741 GCF_001515605.1 Sinocyclocheilus anshuiensis
GACTCTCGGGTCAGGTAAAGGGAGGAGTGTTCTGGCAGTGATGTTAATGACCATTAAGTGAGAGTAGCTCTTTGCACTGGCACATAAATCCAAACCACAGTTTTATCAGCCAGTAGATGCAGTAGATGTTCCTACTTGTGCTCACAAAAACGTACTGTGGCCACATAGTGGTGGTATCGAATGGTAATACCATGGTACTTTGGCGTGATGGTATTTGGGACAATTACAAGTACGCTACTGTTCAAAAGTTTGGGGTCGGTAAGACTTTTTAATGTTTTTAATGTTTTTGAAAGAAGTCTCTTATGTTCACCACGGCGGCATTTATTTGATTAAAAATAAAATAAAATAAAATAAAATAATCAATATGAAATATTATTAAAACTTAAAAAACTTAAAACTGTTTTCTATTGTAATATGTAATATATTCCTGTTATGTAAAGCTAATGTAAAGCTGAATTTTCAGCATCATTTCTCCAGTCTCATGATGCTTCAGAAATCATTCTAATATGCTGATTTGTGCTAAAGAAACATTTATTATTATTATCAATGTTAAAAACAGTTGCTTAAAACTGTTGTGTATATATATATATATATATATATATATATTAGGGGTGTCAAAAAAAATTCTAATTTCGAATATTCGTCAAATTAAAAAAAAAAGAATTTCACATTCGAATGCAAAAACATTGCATTCGGATTTTAGTTGTGCGTTAAGGAGGCAGCCTTATCAGTGGCGCACGAGATGCGATGACGATGTAAGTGTCGTTGCATTATAACGTTTTTGTTAGTCTATCCAGTTGAAGCCACTAGACGCGCCGCTGCTACGTTGTTCGTTAAAAATATTGAGGAAAAAGAGAACATCAATGCGGAGAAGATCTTGTTTACATCAAAACTGAAACCAAGCCGTTCACACAGAACGCATATTTCACACATTTTCAGGATGGTCAGTTTACTGGACCATTGCAAAATGGTTAGAACTGAGGATTTAACTGTTAACACTATCCAGCCAAACCCTGGCCCCCTGGTATTTACAGTACATGGTACTCCAAGGTATTTCATGCTACATGTCTATAAAACATGATAAACAAAAAAATATGTAAAAAAAAAAATCTATAAAATTAGTTTTGTAGACAAAGACACAGTTAAACCTGACATTTCACACATACTGCCCTTTCCACCCTGCCTGTTCTAGTGGGCTGATTGCCCAGTGCTTAATGGGGGGCTGGTTACGCACAGGGACACAGGGACACATCTGTGTGCATCATATCCCGGGGCAAGGCCATTTCTCCCTAATGCTACTTCAATTCCAGTCCTTATAGCTCCAAGAGGTTGGCTCAGGAGTAGTGTGTGTTTGTGCGTGCCGCCCCTTTAAACACCGCCTCAGGGCACTTGGTTAGGCCCACCGCAGAGAAACACTAGGTGCAAATGTAAAGGTACTGGGTTTGGTTTGTCTGTTTTTATGGCAGTTAATTCACAAACAAGCCATTCAAAACTGCTTTACTTGGGATGTTGTAATTTTCAATGTCAAGGAACAGAACAGATTACAAGTTTTTTCATATTATAGTTAAATTTCTAAAAATGAGTGAAAAAAGTTATATTGTGTGAGAATTATGCTCGGGTGGAATCTGGGGGCCTATCGTGAATTAGCATCAAATGTAAATGTTGAGCTTTCTAATGATGGAAGGTGCAAAAAGGGATTCAAAATAGGATAAATGAATAAAACATCTTCAGTTCTTCCTCTCTCTCTTTCTCAGTTTTTATTTTCCCCTCTTTCTCTCTGACACAAAGTCAATGGCATGAATAATTCACTGCTCTCTCTCTCTCTCTCAGAGCCACGGGTGACCTTTCCCCACAGGAAGTGGAATCGAAACACAACAATGGGCCCCAAGCACAGGGGGATCCCAGCTAAGGAGATACTCAAAACACAGCGGGGATACAGAGAGCTTGCGGATCCCATACATTATACATTAATAAATTATTCAGTTACAGTCCCTAAAATTCACATTGAATAAATACAGCCACCCACATGCTAGAGGGGGAAGATCAGCAGAGAGGCTCCGGTCCAGATTGGCCCCAACATCAAACTAAGCAGAAGTCTAAACTACTGCTCTGAATCATGGGGTAGTGTTTTTAGTCTGTATAGAATAATTTAATAATAAGTAGCTTATAGATTTAGTAGTATAATTCTGCGATGCAAAACAAACAAGGGTGCCAAGTTTGACTCAGTAGAGGAAATTAAAATTAAATGTATTAAATTGAAATTCAAACTAAATTCTATCATATCAAATATATATAATATTTATTATATTTTAAATAAAAAAGAATTACATCATTCTTTAATATATTAATATCTTTTAACAATATACATCATTTATTTATTAAAAAAGTACTGTTTTTTTTTCTTTTTCTAATATGTCTGCCAGATATCATATATCATAAAATGCAATATGATAACTGTACGCAACTTGTTGAATTAAGTATGCAACATTATAGGTCATGTGACAACAATGTAACATACTTTTGTCTGAATCATTAATTGTTGCATGCATAATGCATAGTTTCACAAGCTATTTTTAAAATAGGATTATGCATGCAATACATACACTTTTATTTTAGTAAATAAAGTAAATAGACGTAAACAGACTGTAAATGAATGAATGGAATAATTGCCACCTACAGAGTTAGAAATCTAATTAAAATATAATTATATGGAAAAACATGTTGACAACAAGCTGCATGTCTCTCACACTTCTTTCTTTTGCACCTGCAAATGAGTAGCAGAAAGAAGGAAGTGACATCAATGCCTTAGGAGTGGTCCATCCTGTCTGCCATCATGAGCTCAGGTCAAAATCTCATTTAGCAGGAAGCCCTGATCATCAGAGCTCCGATGTTCACACACTCACGCAAACACACAGAACACCTTACCACGGTCAACAACCATTCCCAGTGCAACATGAGATCAACATACTATCTGGAATAAAACAAATCTCTGAGAATGAATTTCAAACGTCTGTCTCTCACAGAAAAGCTGAGATTTGCTGTCAGTCACAGATTTTCAAATAAGAACTTGACCTGATCTCATTCATGCTGCTTTAAAAATAGTTAACTGCAAAATTCTAGAAGTACAGTACACTTAAACTCACTTATAAGATACAACAGGAACTAAAGCCAGGGTTAATGAGCCACCTAAAATCTGTTCCTCTAACTCAGATGCTAATAGGAAAGCTAAAGAGGCTGACTGATTGACAGCTGAATCCAGACAGCTTGATTGACAGCTCTCACACACACTCAATCCTCGGTTCGAGGCAGTGAGGGAGACGAGCATTCTGAGGGGACACACAACTGCTACCGTTAACTTTTGCGCAATGCAAGGAAGTGATATCTCACCGGCAAAACTCAAAAGATTTGCTCAGTAGAACCCAAATAAAACAGCATCGAACAGCAAGAAGGAAGAAAACAGTGAAAGAAAGAAAGTGAGCTGATGTTTTAGTAAGTAAGTTGAGACACGCAGACAAATGCGCACGCCGCTTTAGGGGTCATCCAGGCGCATGATAGGATTTTCAGCAGTGAACTAGAAGTCGTTAACCGTATATTAACTTGGAGAGGTAGAGGGCGACACTGTTATTATTGTCTTTCCTGGCTGGGATTAAGTGGGCCACACGCAGGCTGTCACAAAGAGCTGGCACTGAGAAAGCACGAGGAACCTCACAGCGCTACACTGACAAGCAGACGCATTCGAACAAGCCACGGATATATTTGCCTCTTTCTCTCCTCTGCCTTTCACTCCTTGCTGATTTCTGCCACTCTTTCTCACACTAGCCACTAAAAGGCTTTTTTTGCATTTCTTCTTTCTTCAATAGGCCAATCTGGACTGGATTAATTTAACAATGGTCGCCTCAGTCTAATTTGAGACAATCGTGTGCTGGGTCATAGATAGCGCTAATTAAATCGTTAATGTCACAGTAGTATCCCGCTGGTGTGGTCCGAACTGAACTCTCAGACGATTGCTCCATGAAGTATTTGGGCACTAGAGGGGCACTTGAATGAATATCTTGCATTAGAACACATCTGTAAACAAATGATGGACATGGTTTTCACCGAACTAACATTCTTCATTTTTGCAATGATTTTAACAGGAGTCAGGGAGATTTTAGTGGAGTCAATATGAAGTTCGCAAAGGAATAACCACAGGTATAGTTCAGCACATGAATTATAAACATGATCATGTTTGATAACCAGTCAGGGGGAGTTTTTAAATATAATTCATTATTTTAGAATCATACAAATGAGATCATATGAATTAGCCACCAATTCGCTAAAATATAAAATAGTAACAAATTGCCATGAGGTTGTATTGGACAAGAATGATCAATAAAGTCGCAATTGAGAGATATAGACCCAATTTTCAGAAATTTTCTGAAATAATGCCAATTTTAGTGAGAAATTAAGTTACAATTATGAGAAATAAAAGTGCAATAACAGTCAAAAGCCACGGTGAGATATAAAGTCGTAATTACAAAAAAATATATATATGTATATATTTTTTTTAATTTAAATTTTATTTAATAATTTAATTTAATTTAATTTAATTTTATTTTATTTTATTTTATTTTATATTATTTTTTTTTTTTAAGGTAAAAACTGGCTTCTGTTATATGGTATGCCAAAATTACACACTTCACCTTTAACATGCTTCTTTTTGTCAAATGTTTTGCTTGAAAAGTGCTTTGGCTATCTTTCTTTGAAATAAATGTCACATAGTTAGATTTTTTATCAACACTGAATTATTCCTAAATGTGTCCAAATTTGCAAAAATCAACATCAGACCTAAAATAATGTAAAAATTTTACTTGATCATATTTCATATTTCTTACAAAAATAATCATACACAGCAAGTTATATTATATTATATATACATACATACATTTAAAAAAAAAAATTTAACTCTAAGGCAAAAACAGGTAAAAATTGTACTTGTTCATATTTCTTACAAAAAGAATCATGATCATGCACAGCAAGCTAATGCAGTTTGAGATCTATTTTGCCTGCACTCCGTGAACTTTTAGCTTAGAGCTGCATTTTTTCAGCAGGCCATTAAATGTAAAATTCAAGGGCATGGTGACCCATTTCCCTCCATCAGCTCTGCGAATGTTGTTTTGGTTAGAGAACAGAGATCCAGATGTTGAGCTCTGAGCGCTGAGAGTCAGGCCAGCCAAGAGGGGCTGAGAACCGAGTCTTGGGGGTACAGGAAGTCCCACGGTATCCACGGGAACTTTCGCATTCCATTCTTCGCCGGCCCCTCTGACAGCTTCTGACATCCCTCAAGAGCAAGAGCCCTCGCGATCCCAGAGTGGATAGAGAACTACTTCCTCTGAGAGGGGAAGATGAAACATCCTAACAGCCGACGGCAGAGCGTTCAAGTAACTTCTGGTGGTGTGTTCGAGAAAACACACACCCGTTCCTGTACCCCTCCTGCGCCAGAGGATCTAATATCACAGATATAATAGGCGGCTGGTAAGTGGAGATGTTTGAAACGGGCCGAGAGGAAAGGATTGCGATTGACATGCTACCGTCCGTCGCATAAAGCAAGTACACAGCTCCCTTTGAATAAAAATAAAAACTGTTTCTCCTAACGCTAATTTTAGGGACACGGCTACTTATCCGAGGCTTTTTTGGCACCCTGCACATAAACAGAAGTGAGATGGGAGGGTCTGGAATAAAATGAGACGTGAACAATAGACGTCCAGGGCTGCAGGGGTTGGAGTGGAGGAAGGTGGGGGTGGAGGGCCTGAACTGAAAGTGATTAAAGAAAGGAGAAAGTGAGGAGGCGTCTATTAGATGTCAGTGTGCTTTGTGTCCATGTCAATGAGACGGGATTAAAGTATTGGAAATAATCTTACACAGCCGATGAAAGGTCAGTCCGGGAGAGGGAGAGGCCGAGAGGAACATATGGCCCGGCTGAGGAGTCGCTAATGTTATACAGCTAACACACACACACACACATACATGAATGCGAGAGGGAGCGGTTCAAATAAAACAAATAAAGCGATCCAGACAAATAAGTATGAAAGGAATCGTTTTACATGTGGCGTAAATCGAAGCGCCCAGTGGAGTTCATTACGAATTCTGTGAGCGGTTATGATTTGTGGTATTCCCCCTGCCTGTGCGAATAAATCGAAAGAACTAACGACAACCCGCAGTCGGACAATTCGGTCAAATATAATCGTCGATAAATGGCGAGGGTGGCTATTGTTTGTTTACAGATGTTGTTTATAATCCGAATCTTAGTAAATATAAAATTAGTTGTTTTAACAGCATAATAAGGGTTCATTAGTGTTTTTAACGCAGATTTGGATTAGCTGTGTTCTTTGCGTATCTAATTAGAGCATCACTCTCAATGCAAAACCAGCAGAATTAGCCATAGCCAGACTAATTACTGGTTTGAAATCAAATCGGCTCGTTGAAAGAAGTGCACGCTAATGAGCCCTTATTAACCAAGCTAAATAACTCAGAGGGAAAAGGCGGAACTGGGATTTATTTTTCTTTAGGTTACGCATTTAGGAGAAATAATAAGTCATAATCGAGACGCTGTCATTGAGCTTGTGAGAAAATGTGCAGCTGCCAAGAATACATACCAAAATTAGATTGTTTTCTTCTTTTTTTTCACCTTTTTATTTATTTTTCTTTTTGTTCTTTCCTGCATGACCCATTTCTCTGGGCTGCAGAAACATGCGACGAGAGATCAGGAGTGACACAATCAGATCAGATCACAACATCCAAACACTCTCACCTTTATGAATAAAAAAAACGATTTTATATGCAAAGAAATATATGTGGGAGGATTATTAAGTGCGGGAGGGGAAAATTGCTGCACAAATGCATCACAATTCTGCGTCAGTGCAGAAAAATTCATAATCAGAATTGTAGTTAAAAAAAGAACAAATATGCAGGACAAACAATACAGATATAAAAAAAAAATGTTTTTAAAAATCAGCAACATCTGCTACACTAAGTTGAAACATTCTTTATGCTAAATGATAGCACAGAGGTTGGATACATGCCATGCCAAGGCACATTTACACACTTTCTAATGTAGAACAACAGTGTTATAAATGCATTTACATAGAAAATACAATTGCACGACAATACAAATAATATATATATGCACAAAAACTGAATTGAGAACTATTATGATTCCCTAAAAAGATGAGGTGCCTGAAGATTCGCTCCTATATGCAGTATACATGTTTAGTTTTTGATGGCCTCGATGTTACCAAGAACTTCTAGTGGGCCTTCTCACTGCACATGGGACCAATGCACATGAGATCCTCCAGCAGGTTCATCAGCCTGTTCATATCGAGCCTGTGTGCTCAGTGAGGTTTAAAGGCGCATGAGCGTGTATAAGGGAGCCACAGCTGGCTCCCAAGAGTTCTGACCCGTTCTGGTCAAGTGAAGCATAAACTGTGTCAGCTACCCACAAACACGTGAGCCAGGTATGAAGGGGGGGCGGCAGATCTGTTGTGTCCGAGTGCGGTCGGCTGAGCAGCTCCAGTCACACCTGAGTCCATTCTGCAGGAACGGGTCAGTGGCTGAAACCGAACAGCCGCAACTGTCCAGCTCCTTACTGACTGCTGTCTAAAACTGAAGTAAACAAGCAGAGCAGAACCGGGAGAGCTGACAGAGTGGGAAACATTTTTTTTTTTCTTCTCAGTGGGGTTTAATTTGCACAAATGAGCCTGAACGGTCTTTTGACAAACATCACAAATCAACCTAGTCTGGTCATCTGCACACAATAACTCTTACACACCATTCCATGTGGTGTAACTCAAGTCATTTCCCCCCTTCGGCAATAGATTCTCACTGAGATATACCCTTGATTTGTGGCCTTTCCCAGTGTTACGGGCAGATTATGGAAAAAAGGGGGTCTTGGGAAGTTGGGAAGCTGCATATATTCCAGCAAGGGCCTTTTTAGCGAGACCAAATGAAACGTGATTCAGTGCTGATTTTCCTCAAATAGGCTAAGCAGCTCTTGATATGTTCACCTCGTTTGCCTAAATATTGTCTCAAAGGAACGTTTAGCAATTTTCATGGAGCGTAGCAGTTGCTGCAACAATGGGGAAAAGATTGTTTTGTTCAACCCATGAGAACCATGACCTGTCAAAATAAATGCCCTTAGACGTCGGCTAATAGCTTCCACATTACAAAACACATAACTGCACAAAGCTAGCCTGAAGCTAACAACATTAACGGCAATGAAAACACTACCTCAAGGACTGTGAAATCTTTAGCATCGCTAAGAATCCTATTAGCATTAATGCTAACGTTATTACAATTACAATTACATCATTCATAAAGGATGCAGGGGTTTAATTTTGGATTTAAAGAGACGAATGTTAGGTGAAAGAAAGCGATGCCCCGGGGGATCGAGAGAGATGGCGAGAACAGGGTAGCGAGGATGAGGGGGGGCCAAGGGTCTCTGGCGTCTATTGTTTCACAGCCCATTATACATGTGGGTTTGATTAAGACAGAATAAAAAGACCGAGAACACTGTGTTTTTTTACTTCTTAAGGGGGAACCATAATCCAGAACCGGGCCAGATCTCAATTTGAAATACATACCATGTAGATATTATCTAAATTGCTTACATGTTTACTGTCAAACATGTTCTCAAGAGAAATTACTCACTAAACACTTTTAACACAAAGACTAGCCTTTGACTAAAGCCGTTAGGCCTGTAATTTACTCAGGCAAAGACACATTATTATCAAGTGTTTGAGCTCAGCCAATCCTGAACCCACAACAAAAAGAACATGGTGAAAAAAAAATAGCAGCAAAAGAAACAACATGACAGAGCATTTAACTAACAAGTGACTCAAACATACACACACAACAGACTGTGACGGCCGTAAGACTCCAGCATGTCCTGAGAACTGCTTCAAAAGCGACGTCAACCACAGCCTCAAACAGCATGACGATAACAATGAAAGTATCAGATGTTTTCAGGAACACAAACAGTGTCAGGAAGTGTTAATGAGGGAGAGATTCCTACCTGTCGATGATGACGGGATCCGAGGGTGTCTCGTTGCGGTTCCCGCAACTCTTTTTGTCACAACAGCGACTGAAAAAAAAGAAAATATCAGTTTCAATCAGACATCCTATGTCATAAGTAAAATCGAAACCACCTTTTTTGTCTGTTATTTTAGCAAGTCATATTTTTCATGTCTTTGCATTTGTATTTTGTCCATTAAGTTTCATGCACAATTCTATTGTATAACACGTTGACAAAGAAACATACTCAATGCTAGAACCTCAATGTAAATGCTTAGATAAGCAAGCTAGACTAGATTTTATCCAACAGTCATTTAACTCAAAAGTCAGATGGGGGTTTAAACGGGGGCTTGGTGACATCACTCAAAAAGGAAAGTCGTTTCAGAGGCTTCAAATTGAATAGATGAAGGACCTTTTTTCTTCGGAATAATTTTAACTGATGAATCTTGCACAATAACATGCATGAAGAAAGCAATTAGTAATTGTTGACCTAAAAGCTAAACTGTAACTCTATCGCCACCTTGTGTATTGGAGTTTGTTACCGCCACGTTAACACGTTAAGCACTTTCAATGGGACTGCTAGACCTTCTCTGCATCTGCATAGGTGATGAAGGTTTAGCAGAATGACGAGAGGAGAATTTAAGGTGTGCGAGGGGCTTCAGCGGCGGTTTGGAGACCACCGGCATCACATTTCCACCGCACAGATGGCAGTAGGACACTGAATAAGGGCTGGGGACAAAACTGTCACATTACACCCCTGGCATTGTCTTTCCCCCTTCAGTTTTTCTTCCTCCCACAACTCTCTCTGCTTCCACCCTCCCACCTCACGGTTTCTCTTGTTACCTCATTTCCAGCTCCCTATTTTCTCCAATGACACAGTTTTTAGACGTATCAATAGACTTTATCATTAATTCACGGACTACAAACGTTCAGATCGTATCATGAGATGTACTATGCTTATTCATGAGGAATCATGTGTATGTGATTTATATAATATACTTCTTCAGGTATGCATGATGAATGTCTTTCTTTAGAAACTCATCATGAATAGAAGACTAAAATCTCTCTCTCTCTCTCCCTCTATCTACATCTACATCTCTATCTCTCTCGCCCCTCCTTCTGCAAGGCTTCCTCAACTAGGTCAGTGTCCTCCCAAAGGACTGGAACAAGGGATTGCAGTGCCTCTGTGCGTGTGTGTGTGTGTGTGTATTTATACAGTGCAGGAAGAAGATTTGTAGGAGCCTAATGATCAAATCCGGCAGCGCCCATGGGAGACACAATTTAGCTCCTGATACACCGAACCTTGAGCATTCAAGTTTATAGATACACATTCAAAACAATTAAAGAGAAATATTGTTAACTACATTTTTCTTATGCAAAACTCACTGGCATGATGCAAGAGTGTTGCGGGTGGTTGAGAGTGCATTGCTGTTGCATTTTTTTTATGGTTAATTGGTCTATGATGGGTCAGTATTCATGTTGTTCTCATTTGGTTTTGAAAAATGTTTACACATTTCAAAAAATTGCTACATTTAGTTATAACAACTTCAAATTTACTGTTTTTTTTTTTTTTGAGATATCCAATCTAACTAAACTAAACTTATCATTTTACGTCAAGCTCAAACACTTTAAGTTGAAACAACACATTATTACTTATTCCAATGTTGAATTTTAAGTTGTGATAACCAGTCGCAGCAATTATTTTTTACAACAAAGGATTAAATGTAACGACCAAAAATGCTGTGTGATATAAACATCAAGTAAAAAGTAATAACATATTTTCCTAAACCTTTAATGTGTGTACACAACTTTCAAAAAATATATATATATATAAATAAATATTTATTAAATATATGTAATAAATATTGTTGTAGATCATTTTTTTTACCTTGAAAAATATTTAAAATATAGAAATATCATGGATTATTAATTCATAAATATCATTGTTTTGAGGAGCTACACTACATGACATTTTACAACCTATTATAACAATGCCTTGTGATAAAAAGATTAAAATATCCAATATTTTAAAAGACTTATTGACCTTAACACAGCCATAAAGGTCTTCAAGGGTACTCGCTGCATGTTGGTTGCACCACATGACAAATATTTTTTTTTAAATATTAATAACCAGCCAAGCAGTTCTGTCTCCAGTTTAAAATAAAAAATAAAATAAAATTACATTAAAACATGCTCATCAAAGAAATATACGTATTAAAGTCATTGCATATATGTGTTGCATTTTTAATATATTTTTTAATGAATTAATAGATCTGGACAAAACAAAAATAAATAAAAAACCTGACACAATATTGAGCCTACTATCGCATTGCTACTTCATGTGGTTATCAACAATAACTTATTTGAGGTCAGTAGCACTTATATTGCACTTATAGAGTTTATATATTTGAAAAAACACTTAACACTAAGTATGAAAAAATAATAAGCACTTGCCTTAGCAAATACAACTGCAAGTAATTATTGCATGCCTATATTAGCTTATTGGGAGGTTGGGAAGGTTATAATCTTTTTCCTGATCCTCTTCAAGATCGTCCCGTAGGACACCCAAAGGAAATAGCATCTTAGATCTTAACGCTTCCTTCCTGATGCGGCTTTTGAAGAAATGTCTAAATGGGCTCATGTAATTAGCAGGATGTAGTCGGCTCTGTCAACGTTGGAACGTGGCTACCATCACATGCCTCCAACATATGTTTCCTTTCCATGATTCCTTTGATTCATGACATTGGATTTGTGTTATGACAACTTTAGTCTTTAGAAGAACAATTTTGGCCAGTTTCACGACAAACAACATCCTGAAACACATTCCCTGTTTTTTTTTCTCCCCCTAGTTTGTTCAAATGATAGGAATAAGCACTTTTGTCCCGTACTTGCAAGCTGGCATGGCACCATATGGCTAATGGTGGTGCGTGGCAATTAGTGGAACTGATTAATGGTGAACAGCCTAATTTTCTGCTTATAATTGCGGCAGCATTTGAAGGTACGCATACAGGCTATCTCACGCACACATACACGATTGCCTATCAATGCTGATTTGGCAGGTGGGGGGTGAAGACTACATCAGTTTGTGTATACATTTGCTGTCAGTTCTAACAGTAAAAAAAAAAAAAAGGCACTTTCGCTTTTTTATTGCGAAAGTGCCTATATAACACCTTTAAGTTGCGTGATGCGTTGCTGGTAAAACCTGGCATATATTTCATAGATGTCACGTGAGCCAGGGCACATTTGTTAACGGAGCAGACTGATATTTCAGATTGAGTAATGAGTTTCTGCTTGTCCTAATTAACCAGGCATCAGGGTGTGATATTCATTGGCATATATTTCATAGATGTCACGTGAGCCAGGGCACATTTGTTAACGGAGCAGACTGATATTTCAGATTGAGTAATGAGTTTCTGCTTGTCCTAATTAACCAGGCATCAGGGTGATATTCATGGGGGGTTACAAGGGTGGGCGGCACTGTTAAAACACCACTAAAAATAGGCGCAAGTCGATCATCACAACCTACTTTTAAGCAAATTCATCTTTGGATGTTAATTAAATACATAGCATTTGATAGAAAAATCATCTTCTACTTGTTTTTTTTTCTCTCTCTGTTGTTCACTAGGGGTTTGCGAATTTGACCTGGATAGTATTAGTATGAATTGAGACAGAATACAGCACTAGAGTGTCCCGGGCAACAGAGTAAAGTGACAAGCAGCAGGACGTTTTGATGGTCACAGAGCGAAATCTCATTGGTTCAACATCCCTGAATATAAAATACCCCATGAAATCAAAATCTAAAGCTGTGTCCGAAATCGCATAACTTTGCGAATGTTAGAAAAGAATGTTCAGCATAGCATGAACATATGTAGTATGAATGAAATCCAGATGTACTACATCCGCCATGCTGTCACTGTCATGTGACTCAGAGCGCCAGTTGCGTCTCTTCACTGTTATTCACAACTCGTCTCCTGTGGATAGTAAAGCATCCATCAGATGCGTATTTCAGAAACTCAGCAGAAATTTCCAGGTACTTTTTGCCTACAGTTTTATGAGTTCTGTGAATTCGGACATACTACTCATTCCAATTACAGAGTTCTGGCATGAAACTCTAGATGGCGCAGTCCGATAGATCTAACTCAATCTGACCTAATGACATCATTATCACATGGCACAGCTGATTGGTTCTCTCCTGTATCGGTAGCCAATGAGCTCGCTGCTCAACATTCAAATATATGAATAGTGCTTGCTGTAGCAGTGCAGCTTGCTTCAGAAACCCTCCACCTTCCCCAGCTCCACCTGTATAGATCTGCTACAAGGTGATTCATGTATGCTATATGGGGTTATTTCATGTATGTTATATTTGCAGCAGCAAAATTTCTTACATGCTCACAAGCAGCATGTTGTGGATGTATTGGCAGTAGCAAGTCTCACAGAGTGAGTTTTTGCGGCAGTCCATGTTTATTAGCTAGTGTCCTCCCAAATAGCAACTTTAGAGTTGATGTTTAAACATTTACAGTCCTGGACTAAAAATATTAATGAATTAATATTAATGACTTGAATGATTTTGTTTGCAGGATTCTACCCCATTATGGTTTTCCGGTGTCATGAACAATTCAGTTATCCCATTGAGTTGAATCTGCCTAGGACCCCTGAGTGTAGTAGTTTGTAATGCCTAATCAAAAAATTGTATGTATAAAATTAGCTTAAAGTATGCTAATACTCTATTAGTTTTCAAAACATAACAGAGAAATGTAATTTAACAATGCATATATTTGCTGTTGCACTAATATGTAAAATAGAATTTAAAACACATTATTGGTCACAATAACATTGCTCAGATGACATAAGGATTTTTAATAAGGTACTGAATAAAGCACCAATTAAAGGTGGGGTAAGCGATTTTTCAAAAACGCTTTAGGAAACAGATTTGGGCCGACTAGCAAAACAAACTTGTAGCCAATCAGCAGTAAGGGGCGTGTCTACTCATGATGTGGAGGAGAGAGCGTTCAGTGCACAGGACGGACATTAGTGAGCCGAGCGACAGAAAGATAGAGATGGCGGATAAAAAACAAAAGAGGAAAACATCTGTGGAAGAAAAGAAGGCTTAAGGCAATAAGGCAAGAAGTAGGACCCGTGTAAATATCGGATCAGTTTTCCAGCCCTGGAGAGAACTCAAGGAGCGGAAGGCACTGCGATCGGACGCCGATGTTGCTTCGTTTCTTCTCAATAGGTGAGTAACACCGTGTCTGCGCCGCAACAGCTAAAGTCTGTCTAGTAGACTGGATGCGACAAAGTGACCGTTGAAAATCATTTGAAATTTCTGTCAATACGTCATGAATAGAACGCAGCAGCAGTTTCTGTCGGGGATTTGTCGTGTCGTGCCGCGCCGCATCAGTGTAGACCATAGATATGTATATATATCTATGGTATATATATATATATATATATATATATGGTGTAGACAGCATCACTGATTATGATGAGTTCCATAGTATTTTTGCGCCACTCGTGTCCGGTGTAGACACGGCGTGACATTGGTTTTGCTTTGTTTCACAGAACTAATAGTTGCCTGGGTTGCATACGTATGTGTGGGGCGGAGCTATCAAAATAGGGGCATGTTTGTTTTGGTGATTTCACCTGGAGAGAACTCAAGGAGCGGAAGGCACTGCGATCGGACGCCGATGTTGCTTCGTTTCTTCTCAATAGGTGAGTAACACCGTGTCTGCGCCGCAACAGCTAAAGTCTGTCTAGTAGACTGGATGCGACAAAGTGACCGTTGAAAATCATTTGAAATTTCTGTCAATACGTCATGAATAGAACGCAGCAGCAGTTTCTGTCGGGGATTTGTCGTGTAGTGCCGCGCCGCATCAGTGTAGACCATAGATATGTATATATATCTATGGTAGACAGCATC
The DNA here is from genome assembly GCF_001515605.1 of Sinocyclocheilus anshuiensis. Lineage (NCBI taxonomy): Eukaryota > Metazoa > Chordata > Actinopteri > Cypriniformes > Cyprinidae > Sinocyclocheilus > Sinocyclocheilus anshuiensis. Next base: position 5,163,462 of record NW_015551045.1, read on the forward strand.
ACTGATTATAATGTGTTCTATAGTATTTTGTCGCGCCGCGCCACTCGTGTCCGGTGTAGGCTACCAGAAATCGCTTACCCCACCTTTAAAAGATCTTTCAGCCAGTGGAATGAACTGAATTGTTATTTATAATTATTATTTAAAAAAATGTGTTTTTGTCACATTTGTCACAAAACTTGTCGCATCGCACCTGGTTGGGACAAAGTGTAATGGAAAAAGTCTCACCTGCACATGATTTCATGAGTCAGGAGCACACGGCACATCTCCGGATTCTTGTCCTGACCTTCATATATGATGGCCTTTGAACAGAGAGGGGGAAAAAGTCAGTGTTTGGACTCACACGGGCTTTATTTAACATTTTGGGAAATCAAAATTAAATGAAGCATATTACATATGAAGATGTTTCCAAATATATATTTCAGAAAGTTGACACTGACCACACAACATCCCAAAAAAAACATTTCCTCCACTTATTCACCCCCACATTCAAGCCAATTCCACTTGAGAAACACGCTGCGAGGAGGCATAATTCTGCCTTTAAAGCCTGTTGGCCTGGTCGTATTTAATAAATATCAGTATGTGTCGTGGGGAATCGTCTAAGCGGTTCCAATATTTCTGGACAGGCTGTCCAGAGCTCTGGCTCCACACGTGGCTCATTACGTAAAGGAAAACAGAAGGTGAGAAATGAAGGTGCTCCAATAAGAAGGGCTCATTGTTTCACTTCTCGCTCAGGTATTTACTCTCCCTACAGGGCTTGGGGCTGAGGTGGGGTAACGTGGTAGAGGCTGGAATGTACAATAGCACAAGCTCCGAACGATTTGAGGGATGGGTAACAAGCCGAAGAACACCTGTTGTAGGTGGAGGAGATGATACGAAACGTAACTGGTTGCTCAGATTCTAACAAGCGGGAGAGGTAATGACAGTGATTCCTATGGATAAGGGAAAACATATTCATCAAAATCATACAGCTGAAAGTCAACAATAAATACGGTTCACAAATTTACTTCTGCAATATAGCATTGCAAGACCGTTTTTACTGGGGCACAAACCCCTGTGAAATGCAGCTGTATCAAAATTTTATTGATAAATTGTTATTTGTCAATGGGATTCACATATACCAGCAATATTTCAGCAATCATGTTGTGTGTTTTCTATCAGCTATTTAGAATCAGAACTAGCATGCCAGATTCGTGAATGAATCACTCTTTTGTTCTAATTGGTCATACGGGTTTGTAAAAATCGCGATTCAGTTTGATGAATTCAGACTGTTCACTTACGCACTGAATCATTTGCCACGATTACTCACACTGAAATAGTAATGGCATATTTTATAAGATAAGAAAAAATGAGCGCTGATTGAGGGTGGATATTTACCTACTATCCATTCAATGTAAGAAACAAGCATAGCAAAATCATTTGTCAACGACGAAGCAGCAGTGCGTGCAGCTTGTGAACGACTCTGTACTGCAGGTAAAGACGATTTATCCATTTATATCCAAAACAGTATTTCAAAAAGACACCATATCACACAAAAAAAAACCCACAAGAAAACTCTATTTAGTTATACTTGCACGCTAAACGTAAAAAGAATCAAACAAACAATGCCACCGGTCTTGTCCGATTCACAAGCAAATGTCTTACGAGCTGCTTTTTGCTGAATCAAAGTATACGGCGTGACTAGTGTAGTTTGATTCACGAAAAAAATAAGTCTTATGAGCCAGTTCTTTTTAGTGTACCTATGAATGAACGAATAACTCAATTAATCAGTCAGAGTGGATTGCGAATCAAGATCTGACTCACTTATTCAGTCTCCAAATGAAGTTTTGTGTACTTCGGGACAGGTTAAAGAAATTTAAACATAATTTTAACATGTTTTACGAATTTTAACATAATTACATAGGCTACACTATCAGTCAAAAGTTTGGAACAAGATTTGTAATGTGTTTCAAAGACCAGGGCTGCATTTATTAATCAGAAATACAGTAAAACCGTAATATTGTGAAACATCATTACCATTTAAAATAACTTGTTATATACTGATTTGCTGCTAAAAAAAAAAACATTTATTATTATTATAAATGTTGAAAACAGTTGTGCTGCTTAATATTTGTGTGATACTCTACCATTAAAAAGTTTCAGGTATTTTTTACAAGAAATTAATATTTTTATTCATCAAAAGGGACAGGAAAGATATTTATAATGTTACAAAACATTTATATTTTAAATAAATGCTGCTCTTTTGAATTTTCTATTTATTGAATAATCTTGAAAAAGGTTTCCCGGGTTTCAACAAAATATTAAAGAGCAAAAACAATTTTCAGCATTGATAATTATAAGAACCATTATTAATAATTAAACACCAATAATAGTCAAACACCAAATCATCATCATATTAGAATGATTTCTGAAGGATCATGTGACACTGAGGACTGATGCTGAAAATTCAGCTTTAATGTCACAGGAATAAATTACAAGGGGAAATATATTCAAATGGAAAACAGTTATTTTATGTTTCACAATATTACTGTTTCATATAACAGTATTTATCTCTTCAATTCACTCACTCACTCACTCTTTTTCTTTCATTTTTGCATCTCTCACTCATGGGTAAAAATGTGAAGTGCCTATGCGCTCACTGGCATACTACCTACGCTAGCATGTGACGTGCCAAACCATCAGTGGCGTGTGGCACAGGGGCGGTGGGGGGAGGCAGGAGGCTGGAGGAGGTGGGTGCGAGAGAGCAGTTGGGATGCCAGACTGGAGCACGGTGCACCATCTGGTATGGCCCCCCAGTTTTCTCCCAAATTTTCTCGGCTTTGCTCTCACCCCTCCTTAACACAAAACACAGCGCTGCCAGGCTGGCAAAGCCTTGTGTGTCCCCCCTCCTCCCCGAGCTGAATGTTGGACATGGTATGCCATTCCGAACAGTGCTGCGTTTGACTATGCCAAGCGTGTCACCTTGCTAAGATTCTGGGATCTCGTTCGTAGGCATACCGACTGGCAGCAAATCTGTCCCGTTACGCACAGTCATTACTCTCTGCCATGTAACGGAGGTGTAATTCAGCAAGCCTGTCCAGCATCAAAAAAGTTTGTCACATTGACCTTAACTGGGAAAAAAACACTGACGCAAAGTTCTATCAACCAAGAAAAGGGTAATTTGACAGGAGAAATATCCAGAGACAGACGATACATTGGCTCATTGTTTGATGTCTTTCAGATGTACTTTACATTATACAAAGGCACTGAAAGCGATATTGTTACAGCCAGTGCTGGAGTTGGCAAGCTCGGAGCATTTGTTCAGATGGTTTTCTTTCACTTTGAGGGAATGGGGGCCAAGGTCTTCTAGAAGTACACAGCATGCATCACTGTCTGCCAGCCCAAAGACCTGCTTCATATTTCTATCTATAAACACCAAATCTATCTTCGCCCATTCTGGCTGAGCTGTGCTCGGGAACAGCGGTATTCTTCCACTTGCTTTAATGCCTTAATAAAATATTATGAATCTGTTATAAAATGTAATTCGGGTAATATCCCGCCATTAAAGTCAACCATTTACCCTACGTATTTAATGAATGCACATTATTGTTTTTTTTTCTCACATAATAACATTTCATGTTTTGTTTTTTTTAATGCTGCTTTTGTCAAAGCAAAAAACAGTTGACTAGATTAAAAATCACAATACATTAAAATTGATTGTTTTGTATTACAAGTTTTCTGAATCTTTTTAATATGCAAATGAGGAAATGTCTAATTAAATATACACTAATTTGCATACATTTGCGGAAATATTGAATATAGCCAAAATCTGAATATTTATTTATTTATTTATGTATTTATTTCAGGTATAGGCTTTCACAGAGAGGATCTCTCTTTTTGTCACTTTATGAACCATAACATATTTTCAACAGCCAGGGAAATAGAAAAAAAAAAAACTTTTTAGTAATCAAATGTTATATAAATCAAGCAAATGATATAAACAAAACCTTCTGAAAAACCTTAGGTATATACAGTAGGTAAGAATAAAACAGTAAAGGTGTATGCAAGTGCTACTGAAGTCGAGATTTCTGGCTCAGAAAGAAAAAGATATTTAAAGATATTGTAATTGAAATCTACAGATGAAAGTGTAATAAAATAAACACTTAAATGTGTAATTTGAATATTTCTTTCCACTAGTCTTTTGTTATGGAAGTTTAATAGTCCAAAATCTCAAAATTGTCCAGTGAATGAAACACAATGCTTTGCCTGTAGAGTCACAAATTCCTCCAGTCATACAAATGGAAGCGACTCATATAAAGATGAATTAGTCTTTGTATATTTTGTTTGTATTAAGCGCTCTCAAAAGGGAAATTTTAGGTTACCGGCTCTTAAAGTGTGCCATCTTGATAACTTTTAAAGGCCTTGGCTGCGTTTTACTGCGATCAAAGAACAGGAAGTGCTGTGATAAACGCAGGAAATAGATTCTTTTTGATTTAGAAGGAACATCGAATGTGCAAAGGTGGCGCATAAAAAATTACCCTATGTTAATGTTACAAGTGTGATATTTAGGGCAGCTTTAACTGCGTGCCAAAGTGCGAGAAGGGCACATTAACAAGCATGCAACATTCATATGCCTTGTAATACATATTTCATCTCGCCAAGCACACTTTTCATATTTCATCCAGCGTTTTCCTCACTGGCTTTGATGTGACGTCTGAAATCGAAGGCAAGTAAACAAGATGCTATAAATACATGGAAACCTACTTCCTACACAGTTGGCATCATCTGTTAGCATGCCATTAAGAACACGGCTGCCTTTTTTCCCAGGCCACTGCGCTACCTTTAAAGAGGTGCTGTCTTGGCAGTGATTTCACTCTTTGTTCTCCCACACACACAGAAGCGTTCACATACACGAATAAGTATCCCACCCCACCCCTGATCAGCTGTTCAGACATAAAGCCTGAGAAACAAGAGAAGCGGAAGAGAGAGCAAGAGTTGGGCAGGCAGACAGACAGGAGAATAGACGCAGGGTTTCTAGAGACAGCTAACCGACATCTGAGGGACTTCTAGACGGTGCGAGAATTTGAGCAGGAGAACAGGGAACAAAACAAGGCTGAAAAGAAGAGAGTTGTGGAGTGGATGGGTTAAAAAAACTGATAAAGCCACGTGAAAAGAAATGTGTATTGCCAAGCCAATCGCAATGCATTTTGCATTTGATCTGCCTTTGGAGGGCGGGGTTTTGGAGAGAGGGCGTGGTCTGACTCACTGGTTAAGTTTAGCTCAAGCTCAAGTTAGCTCAAGCTAAACAACGAACATCTCGCACTGCATCTTAAAAACATAAACAATCCAGGAGGTAATGAGAGAGGAAAAGGAAAAGTAGGATAGATGAGGGAGGAACGTGGGAGGTCTGCTGTCTCTGCGCTATGTTTGTCAGATGTTTGTGTCGGCGCTGAATCTGCTGATCACAGTTCTAACTGTCAAACTCACACCTAAAAGCCCCCCACGTCCCCAGCTCCTTCTTGTGCACCATTATGAGTTGCAATCCCAGTATAAAGGTGTGATTATTTTCGCCAAACCTGTCAAGTGCAAATCCCGCCCCACTGCCAATTCTAAAGATTTCATTGGTCACGTCAATCACAGTATTTACTGTCTACGCAAATACTAATGCCTAACGTTAACCTTGGTATAGCCTCGATAGCACATCCTGATAAAAAACATTACTGCTTGTCGCAATCTGAACCATTTGTGATGTTTCTGAACTCTGAACTCAATCCATGAATTTTAAACTTTTCTTGACAGGTGACCAAGTGATTGAGCTGACCAATGAAAACTGTGGGGCGGGGTTTGCATTTAACACACGTTACTATTCCTTGAATTAGCATGCTAGAATCTTAGCGTGTGAAGTATTCTTCCCTCAGCCACCTAAACTCAAGTATTCTGGGTTAAATACATGTTAAAAGCATGAAAAACAAAACAATACAAAACAAAAGAGAAATGCGCTACAGCTCAGCATGTCAGAGTCGGAGCACATATGCTAACCGCTAGGCCACTGCTAAAACAACAGATGCAGTAAATTAGCACTATAGCTTGAAATGTAAAACACTGAGATGTTTACGGTATCTGCTGAATCCAATAATTTGCCTGTGACAGTAACTACCAAAATAACAAGCGTAACTGTTGCGCAGTTGCAAGAGTAAATCAGTCTGGCCACAGAATAATAAGCTCTGTACCCGCAGTATAACAGCAAATCTGGACACTAATTACAGTCCAAGCTAAAGCTGTTTTAGCTGTTTTGAGTGTAAGTGTTTTAGCCTTGCTAGTATTACGAAACACTGTAGCAGCCTCTGTGATTAGCACTTGTTCCCACAGCCACTTAGAAAGTAACAGTTTTGCTAACAAATTTGAATCAGCGCTGCGCTCTGTGTTCAGTGATTCGGCCAGGAATCCGTGCGATTGGAAATTTCGCGCAAAGGTCATGAGAAAACTGCTTGGTTTGAAAGTGACTTTCTGTGTGAGCTGTGCGTCATACGTCGTTGACGACGGAGAATGGACCTTTCGGTCTGCGAAATGTCATTAATGTCGCACTTTAACTCACTCCACAGCCCAATAACTAGCATCTCACGGCCGCTTCTGAGTGATTACAGAAGGCCGACGGGGATATCGAACATCACAAAAGATTACCCTGTTGAAAAAACCAGCATATGCTGGTTAGGTATGTTTTGACGCTGGGATGCTGGTTTAAGCTGGTCCTTTGCTGGTTTATGCTGGTCCTTTGCTGGTTTAAGCTGGTCCTTTGCTGGTTTATGCTGGTCCTTTGCTGGTTTAAGCTGGTCCTTTGCTGGTTTATGCTGGTCCTTTGCTGGTTTAAGCTGGTCCTTTGCTGGTTTATGCTGGTCCTTTGCTGGTTTAAGCTGGTCCTTTGCTGGTTTATGCTGGTCCTTTGCTGGTTTAAGCTGGTCCTTTGCTGGTTTATGCTGGTCCTTTGCCAGCACATGACCAGCATAAACCAGCAAAGGACCAGCTTAAACCAGCATCCCAGCGTCAAAACATACCTAACCAGCATATGCTGGTTTTTTCAACAGGGTACTCAGGTCGTCTGTAACCCGATAACGACTGCCAGCGGAGTAACATCCGCACTCCCTTCTCAAGAGTGTCTACTCTTCAATCTGAAATCTTGTTTTTAGCCCGAGCCGCAACATGGGCCGAGACACCTGTAGCTGTCCTGTGGTCAGCCGGTATCCAGGTCTCATTTCACCCTCTCAACAGGTCTGACTGCCCCAGAGCGAAACCACATCTGATCCCGAACTCTCTCTCGCTCTCATTCACCTGAGGAAATCAAAGACAACAGCCGACCGAGCTGTTGGCGCGGTAAATATATCACTCGCTACAGTGCTTTTTGAGCTGTTACAAGGTAACTAGCTGTCTTGTCGTTGGAGAAGGGGATTTGATATCCTCCGACTGCCGTTACACATGTTCCCCAATCTTTAAGTGTAGTTCTAAGCGGATCCCTTTAGCGAGTGATTTAACCATAGGTTGTCTTCACATCTGAAAGTTTCCCGCACACAATGCGGCAGCAAAGGGGATCGCAATCTCATTCCTTGTGACTTCTATTACACGTGTTGTAATACCTGCGTGAAAATAATGAATACAAGTGCTAAATATATTCCGAGAACACTGACATGAAAACTGCCGGCAAACAACTACAAAAGATTTGTGAGGGGGAAGCCGAGGCGTCTGGGTGATTATTTTTTAACTTGACACTGGTAAACAGCGCTCTAGCGACACTTCGCTCAAAAGTGCCATGTCCTCCCACGAAGTGCAGCAAAGCAGATAGTTAGGAAACAACAGCTCTTCTACCTACTGCCAGACTAGCGCTGTCAAAGTGGCAGCTACTGGGGTTTAATGCGCTTTGATGTTTCCCGCCACGCAACTTAGGCGGGAGGGAGAGGGAGCTGCCGCCCGCAGGTAAGTTAGCGACCGTTAGCGAAGTGTAAAGAGCCTAGCGTGGTGCCTTTCTCAGTTTGCAGCAGGCGGCTAATAAACACGGATATGTTTCTCTTTGCTAATCGCTAATTCCCATTACATGCTAATTAGGGCTGATCCAAGGTCAGAAAAAAAACAAAACATCCAGACACTAGCCCAGGGCCACACATGTCTTCGGTGACAGATAAAATCAAACAGGAAACAGGAAACAGGCAACACTAATAATGTAGATCTGCCATATTGTACATACTAGAAATGAAACAAGCTAGAGTTCAGAAGAAAGCAGCCGAGCATGACATGTGAACCACACCAACGGGAAACACAAACATGTTCACGAAAAGTCTAGAAAGAGCTAAACTGATAAGAAAAATCCGGAAAAAAAATATGGGTGCCCTAAAAATACACTCTTTGCCGCACAGTTAAACACCAAACAAACTTTCAAACCGTCGAGCAGAAAAAGTCCAAAAGAGGCCACAGGACATCCAATGTTGCATGTAAAAATGTGACACTGCCCCTGGGAGATACGCATGCTCTCCGCTGTGAGATTCATCTGTACGGGGCACAAACAGTATGTATGCATGCCCCAACATGTATGAATTAGCCTCTGGTGACATGCGCAGATGGTGGTGCATAGGACGAGATGAACCCTTACCTGTTTAGTCATGGAGTCAATTAGCCTTACATAAAAATCCTGCTCTGTTCTGATGCCTGGAACACACAGAAACTTGACATCAGCACGTGCTTTTCATTACATTTTCCACAAACACATTCACATTCATTATCTCTAAATCGGCCATTGCAATGCACTGTAATTGCACCAAGCATAATGCTCCTGAAATAACACAAGCCTAATTGTATTGTAATATGTCCACATATTAAATTAACAATATATGCCATATATGTCAAACAAAGTATTTTCGCATACTATATTTATAGAGGAAGATATACATTAAAGAACTAAAGAACTATCATTTTTTTAGAGAAGATATTTTGTGATGGAAAAAATGTATAGCCTAATTATAACTTTAACACTGAACACACCTGCCCATGTCACATATCATAATTAACAGTTTATATACTACTTTCTAATGACTAATTTATATGGTTAATTCTTTATGAAAACACATTGAATTTAAAAATGAATATAGTTTAATTATTTAAATTCAAATCTAAATGGTGCCAAAATCACGACTTGCCGTTGCTTTTCAACTATACTTTGAATTGTAATACTGATGAATAAAATCAAAACTCAAAATGACAGAAATTATTGCGATGGAAACTAGTGATGAAAACGTTTACAAAAGCACCGTGCACAATATGCTTGAGAGGTGGCAGAACTAACAGCTGGTTTATTAAAAACTGACCAGATGACAAATGATAGACAGGCTGTCAGATTACACACTAATGAACATGATCAATTCACACTCCCTCCAAGAAAAACACATTAACTATTAATACCGCGTGCATGGTTGGAAATGGGTTTCTAATTGATTTAAACCTTGAGTGAATTATTAATGCTTTAAAATCAAACTGATTCATTGTGAAGAGCCATGCTTTGATTTGAAGAAAGTAAATGAGAATTAGTTGGTGTCGAGGAGTCAATCACTGATTGCGTTTAATTGTTCAGACAGAAACAGTCTCGATCGGTTAAATTATTGATTTAAATCACTGCCAATCTTCGTCAAATTGAGATCTCTAATGACAGCACCTGCTACTGTTGCTATTTTAGTGCAATGAATTGCAAATCACGATCAATGAAAGTGCGCAAACTGAAGCGTCGCGCGCAAATAGGAGCATGTCTTACCGTTGCTGTAGAGAAGTTGCAGTCTGTAATGTATGCCATTGTTTGTCTTTTCTCCTGTAGTCTCCTGTGCATGAAAATAATATTACAACAGGTCTGAAATCATACGCTACATAGGTAGTAATGGGAGGAAAGTTACTGCGCTTACAAAATGATATCGTTTGGGCCTGTTCAATAAAATCAGCTGTAGCGCAAATACTGTTTTTGTTATACTTTTTTTTTTTTTTTTAACTGCGTGTGTATAGCTAAACAAAACAGAATTAGTAGGCTAATTGAATTTAATGTATGAGGTCAAATTAATTTATTCTTAGCTGTATTATGTTATGTCACTAAGTAGCTAGTCATATATAGCATTATAGTAAGTTATAGGCCATATTACTTATATAACATTACATGCATTTAATGCATGACCTACATTTTTATAAATATGTACATTTTGCTCTATTAAAATGGTTGAAAAATTCTGTTATGGCGGCTGAAAAAAAATACAGGTTACTGAGTTTTGAAGGCATGCAAAATGAACAGACCTATTCGGGAATTTTATTTATAAAATGTAAGAAATGCATATTAAACCTTAATCTTACATTTTAAATTGATCTGTATTAGCATTGTTCATATGAAATAACTATCCGATTTAATTCCTAAAATGTTTATTTCAATTGCAATAATTTGGATCATACTGATCACATATGATTTCAATAGGCTATATTCACATGTGAATTGTTTCAACGGTTTTCAAATGTGCATGATTTTGCTGTTTACTAGGCATATAATATGCACTTTTAAAAATAAAAATAAACAAAAAAACATAAAGGCATATGCGATCATAGCTATTTAGTGGCCCGGTGACATCGTGGTGCTGAAAATCAGTTTTTTGAAGAAGCCCGTTCAGGAAACTCACCTTCTCTTTTTCCACAAATCCGACAAAAGAGGTTCTCTCGATTTCCACCGGCTGTCCTTGTCGGTCGTAAAGGGCTAAAACGAAGTGGAAGAAGTTGGATTTGCGCAGATTTGAGGGCGGCTGTTTCTCGAAGTGCGCCCGGGCCAGTCCCACTCCACTGCGGGGAAGACACGCAGAAAGGCCCGTGTTAAAAACATCCTTCAGATATTATAGACGTGTTATTGAAATAAAGTGGATTTTTAATTTCTAGTCCCACTGAATGGAGAATTGAAAATGCCTATACATGTGTATATGCGAAATCTTAATGAATTCATCATTTTTATTATTATCAGCTATTATTATTATTAGGCTATTATAAGGCAATTATTATTCTTATTATTTCTCCAGCATGTTCAATCCAGTGGTCTTAGGACCTCCAGATGTGACTGCATGCAAAAGAAGGTGAGCTTTGGCAAAGTACCCAAACTTTGCATCCAAAGGAACTCATCAAAGCTCACTAAACGACAAAGCAAAGCGCATCAAAGGCTTAATCCTCCACGATCCGGATCGAGTTTCCTCAAAACAAACGCCAGCAGCACGATCGGTCCGCGCTCCGTGGGAGGTGATCGCAGTCGCAGCCCCGGGGGTCTCTTACCTCTGCGCGGCCGTGTTCGCATCCAGCACCCCGGCGCCTTGCATCCATGTTCGGACTGCGTTCATGCCGGCTCCGATGGGCTCCTCTTTCAAAATACTCCCACTCCTTTGGATGCTCTCCTGAATCCCAAACATGAAACCGGGATGTCTCGCACTCTCTTCCCGTTGGTAGTGTTCTCAGGTGCCCACCTCCCGTGCGTAAAAGAGAGAGAGAGCGCGCGCGCGCGCTTGAGAGAGAGAGAGATGGGAAGGAGTTTGGAAACCAGGACAGATCCCGGTGTCACCAAGCCTGAAAGTGGAAACAAAAACCAAGTCGTCTTTTCTTGTGCTGCTGATAATGTTTCCTGGGAGCAGCTGGTGCGATCAAGCAGATCTCATATCAAATGTCATCATGACCTAACAACTTTTCTCCTCTTGTCTTCTTTTTCTCCGATTTTTCTTTGTCAGGCCAAAAAAAAAAAAAGAACCTCAAAAGTGGCTAAATCAAGAGGAGGCTGTATCCTTAGCTCTCTCTTGATCAAATTGAAGTGATTTGTGTCTCTTCCCAAAGGAATCGATCCTTCCTTTGACTATGAGAGGGAAACTAAACACGAGCGCAGCAGCCCCAGAGGCTTGAAGGAGGGGATCGGGAGAGGCGGTCCGAACTCAAACCAGTGTCAGATCCGCCCAACCAGAGCTGCCATCCTCTCTCTCTCTCTCTCTCTCTCTTTCTCTCTCTCTCTCTCTCTCTCTCCTCCACCCACTCCATCAGTTTGTCAGATGGCATTACTCCAGCATTCAGAAGAAGCAAACCTCCCGCAAAATGGGGCTGTATTGATCTATCTAGTTATCTTCTTGACGCTGTACTTGCCGGCGTGACAATAAAAACATGTGCGTCTTGTTCACACCTAAAAGCTTAATGTGAACTTAAGAAAGCCGTTAATAGGGATAGATTGCATGTCGTCGTGTTGTGCAACATTGCAGCTGCATCCACATTGATATTCGCAAGCGCACTCAATTTCTACTAAAGATTTAAAAATGAAAAGATGCCATTTGGGGTTCTTCAGATTCTTTGCAAAACCTCTACACTCTTAAAAATAAAGGTGCTTCAAAAGGTTCTTCAAGCGATGCTATAGAAGAACCATTTTTGGTTCCACAAAGAACCATTCAGTCAAAGGTTCTTTAAAGAACCATCTCTTTCTTACCTTTTTATAATCTGAAGAACCTTCTTTAGCCACAAAGAGCCTTTTGTGAAACAGAAAGGTTCTTCAGATGTTAAAGGTTCTTTATGGAACCATTTGGGCAAAAAGGTTCTTCTATGGCATCGTGAAGAACCTGTGTAGGCAGGAGGCACTTGAAATCCACAAGATCTTGCACCTGAGACCTAAAAATAACCATTAGAGAACGTTATATTAACGTTAGCTATAGTTGTCACACAAATTTAAAAAAATGTCTTGAAATGCTAGTTGACGGTCATCGAAGAGGCTAAAGAGAATGTTAGGAATTGATTCCCAAAACGGGAACCATGCGCTGGGAATTAAGAAGACTTTGAGGCACTTTAAACGTACAGTGAAGCTCATTCTAGTGTATCTGAAGCGCCTTCAGAAGGTTGTCCAGAGGTTCTCCAGAGGGTTCCGTCTGTGTGACGATCTGAGGTCTTTTAAGCTGTAAAATATGATAAACCTTTCATGGAATTATAAAGCTATGTTTCAGATTTGACGGACGAATTTGAAGATAGATAGTCTTTATAGACAGCCTATATTGACTCAAATCCAGCTCCTGAGTTTGCGTCTTTATCTCATTCAAATAATTAAAATAAAGTAGAGCTGACTTGTGGATTCGATTTATTTATTTTTTATTCTGGTCACAAACTTTAGTTGTTTTTTTTTATTCAAAAATGAGTTAAGCGAAAACAGGCGGATTTCTATATCATGTGCATGTTATAAAGAAATATAGATTCTGTAGATTCAGAATACATAGGCTATCTTTGGGGGGGGGGGGGGGGGA
>NW_015551045.1:5176868-5206941 GCF_001515605.1 Sinocyclocheilus anshuiensis
TTTGTGGGGGGGGGGGGGGAATATTATTTTTATGTGGAAGATATACACGCAGTCGCGCATGGTCAATAACACAATATAAATCAAAATGATACATAGGAATTATACCAATATTATTCAATATTTTGCACATACTTCTTTTCGCAAAAGCATGTATCTTATTCGATTTCTATACATTTTGGGCTGTTTCCTCTTTTAGCAATGAGGTAGCCTAGGCTACATAGGTACAAAAAATACAGAATATGAAAAAAAAAAAAAAAAAACGAAATTCCCAAAATTTGTATTGCATGACAGCACTGTAGCATTTGATTGTTTGAAATAAGGATGTGGATACCTCGAGAACACGAATATTTGCTGCTATAGATCACAGTAGCTATATGTTATTTGGTGAATAAACTGCAGGGCAATTATGTGGAATGCATTCTGAGACAAACGCGCTCCTCTCCGGCTTAAACAAACACACACACGGCGCAAAGCATCTCTCACTCGAACCATTTCATTTTTTCCAAGCTGTATAGCTGTGACTGACAGATATGCAGCCGTGTGCACCGGCCCCTGGGGCCACTGTATTTATAGTTTGTCCCCTCGTTCTCCCACGCTGCACACTCATGCAACTTACATTGGCTACAATGTTTAAAAACACTTCTGGAAAATGTATTTATTTATTCTTGATGTTAGTATATACTGACATAATTATTATAAATATAAACATTAACTACATTATTAATAGCCTACTTACTATTATTATTATTATGTACATTTTATGTTAATTCAACAGGTAACCCTAATACCATACTTTTCTCGAGGATTTTAATTATTAATAAAAACAATAAGAATAAGATGGGCTATATTATTAGTGGAGCGTTTTTTTTTTTTTTTTTAAGTCGGATTCCAAATAATATATGAGATGACATAAAGACCCAATAATATTTTAAACAAGAAAGACGCGCTGTCAATCATTTAGTGTTTTTCAAAATATGAATTATTTATAGAATTAAAATTCCATGTCCATGACGTGTCACCCTACCAGTTTCCTGTGTATTGTTTTTAAACACAGCCTATGTATTTATAGCATATTACTTTTTTCCCCCAGAGCATATGAAGGTGGTTTAATAATACTGTTACTCTTTATCGAATTTATTAGCAAAATTATTTTAGTATAGCCTTATTAAATAATTTTCCTCCGTTAAAGAGCATTAATCAAATATATAATTTTAAACTCAGTTTGAGACGCATCACCAAACGCACGAGTACATCTGTGAACATGTGATGCAGCAGCGCCATCGTGTGATCAAACTGAAGATCACACTAACAAATTACTTCAATCACTGAAAATCAATCAACGCTGAATGACATTCAAGTTATATTTGAATTACTGATACTGGAAAAAAACTAGTTGCATATCCAGGCTAATAAAAAATACTATAAATCTGAAAATAAGAAAACACACACACACATAATTTATTCAAAATACTTCTGTAAACAATGTACACTAACATTCAAAAGTTCAGGGTCAGTACATTTTTTCTTTTTTTCTTTTTTTTCAGCAAGGGTGTGTTAAATTGATTAAAAAAAAAGTGATAGTAAAGACTTATTATTGTTAGAAAATATTTCCATTTCAAATAAATGCTGTTCTTTTTAACTGTTTATTCGTCAAAGAATCCTGAAAAAAAGTATCAAAGATTCCAAAATAAAAAAAAAAAATCTGTAGGTAAGTGTGGCCATTGTGTATTAGAGAAAAAAATTACACATTTTACTTTTTTTTTTTTACTTCAATTAAATGTTAGATTTTTTTCTTTTAATATTTCGGAGCAAAGGTTCAGATGGACAAACAATGCAGATTTAACAGCTTTCTTTTTTTTTTCCAAGGGTATGAATTTTGAGCACAACTGTGTATGTATGTATGTATGCATGTATGTATATATACATATATATTGTAGCGTCTGGACCAATCAAACAAACAATTTTTCATTTGATTTAACAAATCAATTATTCATTAGATTAACAAACGTTCACAGACCCCTCACCCAATAAACATACTGGGTGCCAAGTTGTCTGTGAACAGGGCCCAGGACCCTGGTTACCATGGCAACCCTGACACCAGATACATTTACGACCTAATGGAATGCGAAGCAGGGAAAATCACTGCATGTTCCATCGCAAGAGGCACAAGGCACAGTAGAAGTGGACTTTTCTACTAACTAATTCATAGGAGAACCTTTCTTTGAATGAACACACATATCCTTCAGGTCATGGTGTATATTATTGCTGTCTTGTATATGATTAATCGCATCCAAAATAAGTTTTTGTTTACATAATATGTGTACATATAAACAATGCTGGGTTCAAAACAACCCAATAGCTGGGTTTGTCCCTTTTTAACCCAGCACTGGGTTCTATTTAACCTAGCATTTTTTTTAGAGTGTATACACACACATGCAGCATATATTTGAACTATTTACATGCATATATTTATATTCATATCATTTATATTATATATAAATATATATATTATATAAACAACATTTTCTGAAATGTATACATGCATGTGTATTTATATATGCATAATAAATATACACAGCACACACACACATATTATGTAAACAAAAACTTTTTTTTGTGCGTTTAGCATGTCAGATTGAAAATTATGAAGCCAGAAAACTGAAGTTTACCAAACTGTAATTTCTTAACAAGAAAGAAACTCTGTGAAACTGTTAAATCACCCATTAAAAAGACAAAAATCACATCAATTAAAACAACATTTGTTCTAGCTACATTTCAATTTATTTTCTTTGAAGAAAATTGTGCAAAAACTACGATACAGAATGTTTCGAATGTCATTTGTGTTTGCTCATACATCAAACGTACTCATGCACACAAACTTGCCATTCTGAAATGCATCTTTTAAAAAAAAACAGCAAAAACGCAAAACAAATCTGTGTCCTCAGGATCAATCCCACTTTTGAGAGTGTTCACACGGTCCTCAAGACACTTCATAATGTTCACTGCTGCTTTAACACTGTGTGGCATATCAAAAACACCATAAAAGAATATACAAAGGAATATATTTGCCCATATATGTACACATTTATAATGAGCTATACATCCATCTGCTCTGTAAGCATTTGTTGCCCAACAAGACTAAATATTATTCGCTATAAATGACATTAGTGCAAACATAGTATGGCATGACATCTCTGGCAAAATGGAGCTTTCTCCTGACAGAAAATAATGGCAAAATAAGTCTGCGATGACTAAATGAAGTGCTGTTGATGATATAAACTGGTTAGTCAACAGACAATATTAAGGTGAAACTCAAACCTTTCAAAAATTAAAAAAAAAAAAACCTGAAATGATTTTGATTTTGAGATTTAACACTAAACATCACTCACTGAAAGAAACATGCCAGTTTTACAGTGGGCAAACGCAAGATGGCCTTAATGGAACATCCACTGAATATTAATAAAAAAGAAAAGAAAGAAATGTATTGAATTGCTTGTCCACCCACTAATGTTCTTTAAAACCAGAAAACAGGTTTAGTTTATATAGTCTGCAATATGCTTTGAAAATGATCGCTTCCAGGAATCAAGCCAACTGCCAAACTGACAACTTAACATTTTCCGCAGTGATGGTTTAACATTATTTCTGACACATGGTAAAGAGTGACAAATATGTAGATGAAAAAAGCCGCCCAGCCTCAGACATCCCTTTAAAACTGGGGTAAATAACAAGAGGCGTGCTGTGATAAAACATAGATCAACTGGCTCAATGGCACTTTAGATAACATTCTACAGTTTGACTTTGCCGGGGTCTGGATTTTACAGTGGCTCATTTGGGATGCGCTTCCAAAACACATACACATACACACACACACACTTCTACAAAATAGTATAGCTTAAGAATCATCCATTACCTCCATAGAGATGATGTACATTTTCAGTCATATGGATGCATACTGAAAACTACAATGCCCCACAAAGGTGAAACGCTGTACCTACACCAGCACTCAATCTGAGAAAAAGCTTTCTTGATTGAATCGTTACACTTCAGCTTTTCTGAATCTGTGCATAGTTGTGCCAAACCCATCTGTCACAGATATCAGTTTTTAAAAGCCTATTTTAGTAACTCAATGTGAACACGAACAAAATGTGTAGTTACTATGTTTTGTCTCTGTAGGGCAGTATTCTGACATGTCTTCTGACCAGCAATAATGTAAACAGATCATGAAATGCATCTGTGAGCTGAGAGACATGTGACCAATATAAAGGGACAGTTCATTCCAGAAGTCTAAACAGTGTCATCCTTTACTCATGCCATTTCAAATTCGTACAATGTTCTTTTGTGGAACACGAAAGGTGAAGTTCAGCAGACTATAAATGTATAAATAAATAAAAAAACATTTTATTACTTTAAGTAACAACTTCATATTGGTCTGTTCCCTACACAAAGTAATCCCAGCTTTAGGATACTTTGAATTGTATAAACTACTTGTATGGAGATATTTTCACAGTATGGGAAAAAAAAAAGAAAAAAAAAAAAAAACATACTTGCAACTTTATCTCACAATTCTGACTTCTTTTCTCGCTGACTTCTTTTATTGTGAGATAAACTCTCAATTCCAGAAATAAAATTGAGATATAAACACAATTGTGAGAAAAAACAAAAGGTCGCAATTACCTTTTTTATTCTGTGGCGGAAAAAAAAACAGCAAAATGTAAACTCAGATTTCAAAGGAAAAAAGTCATAACTGTGGAGTTAACTTCCAATTGCAAGATAAAAAGCCACAATTACTTTTATTATCTGTGGCTGAAAAAAATTGCAAGATGTAAACTTAGAAATCAGAGGAAAAAAGTCAAAACTGCAGAATGTTAACTTGCAATAATTGAGATAAAAAGTCGCAATTGCAGAAAAAAAAACTATTGCGAGATGTAAACTTAGAATTCACTGGGGGAAAAAAAAAAGATTTGCTGGATGCTAACTTGTAAATGAAGGATTAAACTCATTTTTTATTCCATGGTGGGGAAAAAAAAAACTCAGAATTGAGAATTAATATTTTGCAAATTGGACTTTTTTTTTTAGAATTGTGAGAAAGTCCAAATTGTCAGATAATTAGTAGCAATTATTTTTTTGGTGGGAATAAGCTTCCATATAACAGCCTTTGTCCCCTTTTCATTATATGGAAAAGAGCAGCTGGATCAAATTTCTAAATATCTTCTTTTGTGTTCCACAAAAAGAGTTTGGAACGTCAAGAGCAAATGATGACAGAACTTTATTTTAGGGTAAACCATCCCTATGGTCTTCTAATGGAGTCCTCAACCTTGGCAATATGAAGTGTTTGTGGCGATACCTAACAGGCTGATAAGAGTTGAGGGTTGTCATTTGCTAATGAAGAGGAATGGACATCTGACGTGCTGCACGAACCATCATCATTCAAATCACCATCTGGGCTGGTGCTGCTCTCTGCCGCTATATCACATTCTTTGGGCTGGATTTTCGAGCTCCCCGATAGCAAGTCCGTTCCAAGTTCTGGCTCGGCTGAGGTTTTCATGGGAGGAGTGTTTTTTGCTTGGGTGCCTTCCTCAGTGTCCAGCTCAACCTGTGGCTCACCCTGCTCCTGTTCCACCTCTGCTGGGTTCTGATTGGCTGGTGGAGTGCCTTGGTTGGCAGCTCCTGGAGAGCTCGTTAGCTGTAATTGGCTTTTGAGCTGGCCGTGGCACAGAGGACACGTTTCTTGCACGTACAGCCACTTCTTTAAACAGGCAGCGTGGAAAAAGTGGCTGCATGGCGTGATGACAGCAGACTTCATATCCTGGAAGTGAGAAACAATGTTTAAAACTAGACAGCCAAGATAAGAAGTGAAATTATGAACGTTGACAAATGAGGAAATGGTTTCATGGCTAGCGGGAGCAAATTCAGATTCAAATGATGGTGAGCACAGGCAACAACTGTTCAAGAGCCCACTGTATGTAGTGGTATCACTAAGCATGTGCAAAAAACTACTGAAGCTTGAGATCAATAAAGATTTCCACATTTGGATACAATTCACAATCTCTTGATTTGATTCAATTATGAATCAGATTCATTTGGGTATAATGTTCATTTCAATAAAGAACCTTCAATGAAGTTTATTTATTGTCATTGATGGTTCCATGAAGAACCTTTGATATCCATGAAAACTTTTCAGAGCACAAATGGGTCTTCAGATTATTAAAATATTCTTCATACTAAGAAAAAAAATAAATGGTTATTTTAAGAACTGATCACTGAAAGCTTCATTGAGGAACCAAAAACCCCTTTTGGAACAATTGTGAAGAGTGCATAGTAAACAAATTCTCTCTCAGTTACACATCAAACCCTCTATTTCCCTTTATTATAAACCCTTTATTCTGGTATAGAATAAAACAGGGTCAATGTAATATTCAACATATGAAAAATTACAAAATCTTAAACTGATCAACACTTTAGTTATGAACTCCAGTGAAAGTACATTCAAAAAGACTTTTTGAATGATTCAATGAACTTATGTTGTGAATAAATGCACTGAAAACATCTTAAACACTCCTTACCTGAAAACATATAGAACAGATGTCATTATGTTGCTGGAGTTGTAATGCGGAAGCAGTGGGCATGCTGTGGATCTTGTGAACTGCATCTCTGCGCAACAGGAAGCTCTGCCAGCCCAGCTGGGCCCTTAGCCACACGTTATAATAGGAGTGAACCAGAATGATGGTGGAGCCCATTACAGTCCATTCTCCAAACAGGGTCTCTGAGACACCATAAGCCACCACGCAGACGGCCACCAGGAACTCCAGGAGCCGGTAGGTCCCATTGACACAGTAGATGACTTCATCCATGTTCTCAACAGGTGCCTTACGAAACTCTTCCACCATGAAGAGGATGTAGATCAGAAGTGTACCAAGAACCTGAGAGAGCGTAATCCATTATATCATATATTATTATATTAGACATTTAAATTTATATGCACTGTACACGTAAATGTACACATTATATATCATTTTCTATGCAAAATATTCAAGACAAAAAATAATAATTTTTCTTTGAAACAGTATATATTTCTTTGGCCATAGCAAAGGTAGACAAGCTATCATAAATGTCCCATTACTAAAACACAAAAACCTAAACAGCAGAAAATTATGTGTTACCATTTGGGATGCACCGATATGAACATTTTGCCCGATACCGATAATTCTTTAAATATGAAAGCCGATAACCAATATGTTGCCTGACAAATCTAAATCCAAATATTTATATAATTTTTGAGAGCCAAAAATAAAGTCTCACCATTAAAATCCATTAAACACTTCAACAAAATCAAACAAAGCAGCCTTACAAATAAATAAAATAATGCATAATGCAAACAAGTCACTGGACAACATTACTTGCGTGTAAAAAAAATCTAAAATCATGTGCCATGCATAAATTAAACGGAATAGCCTCTGCACGAACAATAATGAAATTATTTTAGTTAAACCATATTGTTAATCTGCACGAACAATAATGAAATTATTTTAGTTAAACCATATTGTTAATGAAAATAAGAAAAATAAAAGTGGTGGTTATTATTAATATCTCAATGATTTTGAAAAAGAAGTATCTTAACACCACTAGCAGCATTGCTGTTTGAGCTGTGTGCGCTGTAGCTGAAGAGCTGAATCAACACCAGTAAACTGAAGCGCTTTGTTAGCAGGTTAATTATGCTATATGAGAATAAGATATTTATACAACATAAACATAATATCATAACTTATATATGCACAAAAAGACGCAAATACACAAGTGATCTTGAACCAAGTTATGTGCCAGAATGTGTAACTCATGGTGTGTATGCGCCCTTGGCTCTTCACGTAACAACGCGCTGCAACACGGCAAATATACCGAAACAATTCACAACATTTTATTATAATAGTGTTCTCATTATAATGTTTTATATGACAGTCCCAATCATAGTTAATGTTGTGCGCTTCTGTTTGAGCTGTGTGCGCTGAGCTAAAGATGACCACTGACATACTGTGCTCTATTTACCTTCTATTAGCTTAACCAAACACATTCTATATTAGATAAATAAGATATATGTGCATAAACACAATACAATTGCACAACATACAATTGCACTAAAGGCTGCCAATGCACAAGTGAATTGTGCACATCTAAAGTGTCTCTGAAGGAAATAATGTATTATTTATTGGCTTTAAAGGTCCCATATTGTACACCTTTCTGGAGTTTTATTTGAGGTCTTGATGACCTTAAGAATATATATTTGCGGTATAAGTACCAAAAACCATCTCAATATATTTTTACAGCTCCTTTCTCAGGAGCTCTGCTGAGAACAGGTCGATTTTGGTCTAATTAATATTAATGAGCCTCTCTTCTGATTGGCCTGTTGTTTTCTGAGTGATGCACGGCCAGGCCAACCACAGGTAACTAGGGTCAGCGACGTCACAGGTAATCGTGAAAAAAGCCAGGAAATTTAAGTTTTGACCATATGGGACCATCAATATATCGGCCAAATTTTCTTATCGGCTCGATAACGACAACAGAAAAAATTCACATTTATAAGCCAATACCGATATGGTGGCCAATATATCGTGCATCCCTAGTCACCATAAAAATCAACCGATATATACTATTATACCACTTCATCTTTTAACAAAACTTGACACTGCAGGAGTGTCTATGCGCCGTGATAGCAACTGTTCATTTGTATTACTGTGTGAGGTTTGTGTACCTGCAGTGATGTGAGGATGCTGGAGGAGATGATTATGAGCAGCCAGAAGTCCATACGGAAGAACTGGCAGATCATGTAAGCCATGTAAGCAGGGAAGACCAGCAGGAAAAGACAAAGACTTACTGCTCTGAAGTGCTTCCACAGACTCCTGCAAAAACCACAAAGGCTCAACATACAGGTCCTTGGAAAGAAAAACACGCATATCGGCCCAGACAGTACTCTGCAGGGTTCTAATGATTTTATTTCCTGATTACAAGACCAATCAAAACTAGCACATTTTTTAGCATGAAAAATGTATAACTCAATTTTAAAAAGTAATAAAAAGTAAAAAATAAAAAAAAAGCATGCCCATAGTGCACATCTCTTAACATTTACTCTGTTGTATCATACTGTTACAAGACTTTTTTGGAAGCTAGTTCAATTTTGAGATTAAATTAATAAATTAAAATAATAAGAAAATAAACAAAATTTCCAACCATTCAGAAAATGTCAAAAATCTGCCAGGCTAAAAAATTGTTTAAAAAATAAAAACTGTTGTAAATAACTCGCATGTGTCTTGCCTGAAAGTTGCAGGAAAGCTGTATTCTGATCAGGCGTGAAGTATGCAAGATGTTTTGAGGCTCTTACTTGTCTCTGGAGGCCCCCAGTGCCAGAACTATGGGGTCAGCAATCTCCAGCATGGACTGCAGAATGGAAGCCACCACGACGAAGAGGATGATGCTGAGGAGGAAAGCTCGGTGAATGACCTGCAGCTCAATGAGCCCAGTCTGAACAGCCAAGATCAGCAGAGTGATACCCTCCGTCATGCCCCTGAAAACCAGATGAGAAAAACTACTGTATACACTCATCTATATACAAGTCCCTGCAAAAAGCTGTTTTGAAATGGAGCACTGTAAGCATATTTGGTGGGAAGTTCCTCACCTGTGCACGGCGTTGTCATTCATGAAAGCTCTATATCCCTGTAGATAGAACTTGCAGAGGGTGAGGACGCCCAGCGCCACGAAAGACACAGTGAAGACCAGCCCCAGCAGAGAGTAAGGAGTACTACAGCACTCAGCAATACTGCAGAGAACACACACAACCAACAAAACATTTACATACTGTATGTTACATATTGTTAAACAGTGATTTAGATTTCTACTGCCCTATTTTCCGCTGTTCCAAATCCTTGTTGCAAAGCATTCTGGTTTATATCTAGCTTAGCTATGTCAATTTACAATTATTCCCATTATCAATTAAATTAATCATTAACCGAATAATTCAAACTGCTTCTACCGCAGTGGCATATAATCACCAGCATTACAGGATGTGCAAAAACTAAAGGGCTAGTTTGCAGGATTGTAAAATGAATCGACACGAAAATAATAGTTACGCTTGGGATCATTTTATTTTAAATGGAGGTTATTGTTGGCCGTTTCATATTCTGTCATTGAGACCGCTGAATGCACCATTTTTAAATGGTATGATGATGCTCATTGTTGTATTTAATTTTAAAACACAATCACAATGTTTGCAATTAACATTATCACCATTTAAAGTAAAAAGATCCCAAATGTAGCTCAAGCACATAGGGCTGTGCCAGTAAGCATGACTAACCGCTACCACCAGTGGTGATACGACAAAACACATTTTTGCCCACATGAAACACCTTTTTACGTGAACATTATGAAGTATGTGAAGTACAAAGCTTTGTTCACAAGAGAAATAATTGGTTAGAAGGCAAATGTTACATTGCCTCCATGGAAACATTTGGATTCAAGCTGGATGAGAAAGGTACATTAGCCCATAAATTTAAGATTTGTGTTCTGTTTTGCGAGTTGGTTGGTCATTTGAATTTCCACAAATTTTACACAAATTAAGAATTTGTTCCCACGACTTAATTTGTTCCCTCATGTTAATTAAATCATGGCTACGTTGTACCTTAGATTTAATTTAACCAAATTAATGAAACGTGGACCGTGGCAACAAATTAATAAGTGGTAGGAACTAATAAATATTAATATTTATTTTTATACCCATTTTTTCAGCATGTCACTCCGTAGTAGGAGTATTTCACATGCGCCGGTATTCAGTTTTGCTTTTCCTGACTTGCTTGCTTGTGCGGAAGATATTCACTTTTCTGTCCAATTACAAATGGTATCGGTTGCTTTGGAATATCGGGAGAAAACATTTTATTTCTATTTTTCTAGTTTCTATTTAATGCACTTTTAAAGTTTGGATCACATCAAAAGCATTTTTTGTACAATGTGAATTATTCGCGCAAGAGATCATCCCATCACTGTCACAGCCCTAAGTGCTTGCTTATTTTTCTTGTGTGTCTGCTGCACGTTTGTTGCATAAACACACTGCGCTGAATCGATCATCAATAAGTTTTTGATTGTCAATAAATCGTTAGCATCCCTAATCTAGACACTATCCTTCGTGCTGATTAAAAACAGTGGACTACATGTTGCAGCAGTCAGACCTGGTGAGGAACAGGAAGAGCAGCCTCTCTCGGGAGGGCGGCTGGTCCCGTGTGCTGAAGTAGGTGTAGATCTGCAGTGCAAACAGCACCAGCCAAAAGCACATGAAGAGAACAGGCAGAACCAGCTGATTCCACAGAGACATGCCCAGAGCTAGCAAGCCATACACCTCCACCACCTACAGAACAACACAGGAAACACAGGGATGTTACACCTAGGGTTCAAAGACTGGCTGGTAGGATGGGCAAAAACACCTTATTTTACTTCACATTATTCACAAACCAAGAAAGTTTAATATACACAATTTAGGGATGGGCGATATGACCCAAGTCTTATATCACAATATGATTCATTTTACTTCACAATATATATATATTTAATTGCCTTCAGTTTTTTTTTTTTTTGAAATTTAATATTGAAAATATTGAAATTTCAATATCACAAAAACACTAATGCTAGCCTAATAATGCAAGTAAAAAAAATTATAATAATAAAAAACAGATCAAGCTCACTGAAGGCAATTAAACGGTGTAATTAGAAACTAATTACAAGCAATAGGACAAAAAAAATACATAAGTGACAGTAAAAACATTTATGTTAGAAAAGATTTCTATAAGAAAGGTGTAATTTTGAACTTTCTATTCATCAAAGAATCCCCAGGGAAAAAAAAAAAGAATACAAATAATAAGAAATGTTTATTTGGCAACAGATCTGCATCCTGTAATGATTTCTGAAGGATCAAATTATACTGAAGTTCAGCCTTGACATAACAGCAATAAATTTAATTTTAAAATACATTAAAACAGAAGTTTTAATAATATTTGGCAATATTACTGTTCTTACTGTACTTATGATTAAATAAATGCAGCTTTGGTGAGGATAAGAGACTATTTTCAAAAACTTTTTAAAATGTACAGCGCCATTGTGCTTTGGGTGTCCCGAGTTCGAATCCCGGCTCGTGGACCTTTCCCGATCCCGTCCCCCTCTCTCTCTCTCTCTCTCCCACTTCACTTCCTGTCTAGCTACTATCCTCTCATACTAAAGCGAAGATACTATCCTATCATACTAAAGCGAAGAAATGCTAAAAAAAAAAAAAAATCCCTGGATTGAGGGGGCGACACCTCTTACCCCACTCTCTACACCTATGACACTCATACCTGCACCAGCTCTCTGTAGGCAGTTTTGGCCAGATTGTACGGCACCAGCAGGTTGGAGGCGATGAAGTAGAGCACCTCCAGACCGGTGAAGATCATAGCGAAGCGGTTGATGAAGACGATGGTCTCCAGGGGCACGAGGCACAGTCTAGCCACTAGGGGGAGCAGGTGTGCAGAAAACAGCCAGATCTGTTTGGTCTGCATGACGCAGGAACACAGCGTACACACCACGACCTGACCTGAGGGAGAGGATTGTCTTACTGAACAAACACTAACTTACAGACAAACTGAACAGAAATACATCACACATCAATGTTTCCTTTAAAAAGCTGCTTTAAACATTCCCAGTGGGAGTGCCCACAATGTGATCCGCTTTGCCATGTTGACATCTGCTCAATTTGACTCAAATCAAACAAAACAAAAAGGGTTAACTACTGAAGTTAAGGCTGATTTATACTTCTGCGTCGAACCTACGCCGTAGCTTACGCATAGACGCACACCCATACGCCGTAGCCTGACGTGCACCTCTCCAAAAATCTAACAGCGTGTCAATTCTACGCAGACCGCAAGTGCTGTGATTGGTCTGCAAGAACCCCTCCCTCCATATGTACTTGAGTTTTGTGTGTGTTTATGTGCACTTTAATATATTTTAATGTTACACCTTCTTATATAAAATAAAACAAAGCAAAGAACAAGTGTCTTATCATTTATTATACTACATAGCATTATACAGCAGTAGTTGTCCGCAACAAACAATGTTGATCTGCCGTGGTACAAGTCCTTGTGCAGATTGAAAGAATGCCATCTTCTCCTGTTCCGTTGTTGTCTCCTTTTTGTAGTTTTAAATAATGATTTAATGATTTGATATTTATTTGCCGCCGTCACGGCTATAATGTTTCTCCGACGAGCCGCTTCTTCTTCGGCTTTTGCCGTTGTACTGCGGGTTACACCAGCAACATGCCCGTGGAGACTGCTGACTAGCGGTTTGCATGTGTACTGCACATTGACGCGGACAACGACGCAGAAGTATAAATGAAAACTGACGCATAGCCTACGGCGTAAAGGCTCAGCCTTTATGTGTCTATCAGTTTACTCTCTCTTCACTGAAGGGATGAAACTTTTGCATTTAGATATAAAGGATCAAATCATTGTTATTTCAAAAAAAGTTTAATTTTTTAATTTTTAAATTTAATTTCAATGTTGCATTGCACAAATTGTGTGGTGGTGTTGCCAAAGGGGAGGTAGTATGTGCGTCACTGACATGACATGTCACTTGACATGACTAATCAAAAGGCTAATAGTTGGTATCTTACATCTTCATTTGGCTGGTCAGCAAAAACACAGATTTTGCCTATGAATGTTTTCTATTCAAATAGTTTAATTTCAAGTCAAATGAGGAAACTGCCCTGCGGTGCTGCTGTCTTTGTGAACTATGCTAAATGTATTAACATATTGCAGTGTGATTCTTCTATATTAATAGAGATTTTCAGGATTAAATATCTGGATATAAAGAGAGTCTGTTAGTGAGGTAAATATTTGATTAAACATGACTTAGACTCCCAATCTTTTCCAAGGATTGCAAAAATATTTATAGACATTGCACTTACAAAGAGTCATTTCTACCAGTTGAAATATTTTAGAGCCATTTTAACAGTATTTTATGGAAAAAACTCTATGATGTTTGATTTTTTTTTTTATATATAATTTCCATGACATTTTTAAACATTTTTGTAATTATTACTTGCAAAGAGTAATTTTGATCTGTTGTGAGCTTGGCATATCTACAAAAATTTTATTTTCCAAGAAATTTCTGTGATTTTCCACGATTTTCCCAGGATATTATTAAACATTCTACAGATTCCACTTGCAAAAACACTATTTTAAATTTAAAACTTTTTTTTAGTATTTAGTATTTTACAAAAATTCTATTATAGGGATTCAATGATTTTTCCAAACCTATATTTTTCATGGTTTTCCAGGAATTTTCTACTAAAACTTTGATGCGCATCGTCTCAGTTTAATACATGAATTAACTAAGGTTAACTAATGAAGCCCTAATGTAAAGTGTGACCGAACAATAAAAAATCACTTTCAAACAATATCTAGGGCAGTGGTTCTCAACCCGCGGCCCGCGGGCCCGTCACGAATTTAAATGCGGCCCACCATGCTGAACACAATTAAAAAAAAAACTTTCCGTTTTAAAATTCATTTTAGTTTTTACATTAATTTAAAAATGTACTAAACAAATATAAGCTATAATGTTTTAGTTATATAAAATAATTTTGTTTTTCATATATTATTTTCAGACATGAGCAGACCTGTAGGCTACTCACGTAATTAACGTTTTGCATTTAACGAACACTTACAAGCGCATACTTTGGCAGAATTCAACTCAAATAGTCATCAGCAGCCATTAGTTCGGTAAAATTAAGCATCAGAATTGACAAATTTGTTATTAAGGGAGAAAAACGAAATGTGGAAAATGCCATCAAAGGAACATATAAACAAGAATAGTCGCATCTATAAGCAGTGAAGGTGGGAGAGTTCTTGACTTTCGGTTTGCCCCGCCACTCACTTGAAGATGTTCAAAAGGAAACACCCATACTACGCAGCAATCATCCTTAATTGCAGAAATGTGGCAAAACATCTCTGGAGAGAACCTCAGATTATTAAATCCAAAAGTGCTTACCATATTTGCATCAACATAGGCTACATTTGTGATGTGAACGCACATTTTCTGCAATGTTGCACGTCAAGTCATGCTTCCGTGCGCGTCTTACAGACCACAATTTACAATCGCAACTTCATTGTGCTGTAACTCCTTTCGAGCGGAATTTCACAAAATTTGTCAGCTCCCGACACCATCAGGTGTTTTATTAATGGGGAGTATAATTATTTATTTATTTTAATGAATGTAATTTATTAGATATTATATTTAGGCTATAATATATAATATTATAATATATACTATAATATTATATATAATATATATAATCTGGTTGGTTTGTATTGGTGACGTAATATGTAAATGATATGCGTGCGGCCCGTGAGACTTGCACTTGGACCATAGTGCGGCCCAGTGGAAAAAAAGGTTGAGAACCACTGATCTAGGGCATGCTGTAGTCCAGATTAAAATGTTTGAAAATAAACAGCCTATTAAGTCTAAATATTGAAGTATTTGGCTCTGTGATGAACACCACTGCGAATACAAAAATCTGAATTTAAATCATTTAAATACGTTTCAAAAAGTAGCAGCTGCTGCTTTGTTTATGGGATTTCCAGGGTAACGGCTGCATTTCTGCTGTTCAGTGCCATCTGCTGTCAGAGAGGGAATGTGCTTTCATCCAGAGCATCTCTCATGCGCTTCGCCATGTGCTTCTCATCTGTGCTTGTTTACATCAGAGTGCACACGCGTCTTTGAAGCAGCATACAGCAGTGTTGTGCATTGTGACCAGCTGACGGGAAAAGTATTCTTAAAATGCATTCAAAATTCTGAATAAGTTGTATTAAATAATTGTTCTCTGCATTTTGAAGTGTCCATGATAACAATATCGTGATATATCACATTACCGAATACCGGCACATGTCTAGTTGAGAGTACCTTATTCCTCATAATGTGTCAGGAACAAATGCATCAGTAAAGAGAACAAAATCTGGTGTTGTTTTGGAGCTGATGCAGGACGTACCGATGAGTGCTGTGGTAAAGCGGTTCATGGACAGTGGCTCCAGGTAGAGGGGTCCCTCGTAACCCGAGTCCAGCTCTCCACGTACGTAATCCCTGCAGGAACACCAGTCAGTGAGCACTGTTTGTTTGAAAGTCATTATAACTACTAAACAGTCGCATGAATTGTCAAAATGTGTCAAGCACTCATTTTTATTTGTGTGTGTGTGTGTGTGTTTACAAGAACTGTCAACATGTCAGCACTTAAAACCCAATGTGTCATTGTGTTTTATACAGTCAAGCAAAGGGTGCTGTGAGCACAGACCTGGAGAGCTGGTGTCCCGCGAAGAGCAGAAGAGCTGTGAGCACGTAGAGGTAGAGCTGCACCAGATGCTGCCGGGGTAAAGTCAACAACACCAGACTGAGGATATAGCCTGAAGAAAAGGGAGTCTCAATTACTGACAGGAATAAAGATATACTGATATACATTCCATTAAATAAACTAACAAACCATGTGCTTTTGCAATCTTAGTTTCACATAAAACAAAAATACAATTTTTGGTTTTAAATTATACATAAGTGTCAATGACAAATAACAGCACACAAAATAAAGGAACATGTTTTCAATAATGCAGTTAAAAAGCATATGCCAAGTAAGTAATGTACCCTTTGTATTCATGTTGATTTCGCAAAACTTTTATACCATTTTCAAGAAAATGTTTCATTTAATGTCTCTAAAATGTCATATGGTCTAACCAATAACATTATAGAAATAACATTTTCCCTACACCTTGAATGCATGTGAATGTACATCTTAAACTTCCCGGGTAAAACCTTAGCATCAAGGGTCAAATTGACACTATGAAGAAAACTAAATATTCATGCAGAAAACCTCTACTGTAGCTTGTAAAAGAAAAAAAATAAGACTATTTCCATCTCTTTTATTAGGTTATTTCTATTGTTAGAGGTCAATTAGAGGCATATTTTTGTTCAAAATTAGTCGTACAGACAGATTTTTTTCATCACTACTTGTAATGACTATTTGCACACTGAGATACAAATAACTACAAGCAAGTATAAATAGTACTTACTGTAAAAACTATGTAATAATACGAATATATACAATACAAGACTAGCTCTGTGTCAAGAGCTATTTAACCAAATTAGGTGAAACAGAAAGTGGGATGCAGCTCTGGTTTTTACTGACAGTGCTCATTAAAAATGCGGAAGGATTGTGTTACAGCAAAGGAAAAGGTATTGATTTCATTTAATCCCATGGGATTACACAGCATTGTGTTCAATTCACATAAAAAGCCTATAACTAGAAACCAGGATTTAGGCCTAAACTTTAGGGTCAAAAGATGGGTCAGTGACATTATTGGTGAGAACTTTATTGTAGCAGTAGAGTGTGAGTCATCACCCTGTCTGTTTAACAGTGTCAGCAGTATCTATAAGCCACACTAAACCTAAAAGACTGTTCAGGCCGATAGGAAGTTACATCAAACACCATAAAGATTTATCTCCTGGACTGGCCTGTACATTTCCACTAGGACAGCTCTCTGCTGCAAATATCTTTAGCTGTATGAGCAGGTCTGGGAAAGATTCTGCCATAAGCAAAACCTCATTTGTCTCTGGCTTGCAAACAATTGCTCTTGTTGTGGTTGTTTATGCCTGCTGCACCGAAAATGCAGGGAGAATCCAGCATATTCAAACAGGAGGAAATCTAATACACTGCCCTGGACTGAGCTGGGTGAGCATCTAGCTTGCAAGTGATCATCTATAAAGCATTTGCTGATGCTTAAATCATTCCGGATAGAATTAGACAGTCTATAGGGGTGTGTGTGTGTGTTGGAAGCACAGTGAAGCTGTTCTCTCCATACTGACTACCAAACAACGATTATGTTTATGTAATGGTTAACTCCAAATATATCCAAATATCCAAATGCTAAATACTTTTTTTCTTTCAATTAAAGATAAATATAAATTAGGCTAACCTAAACTCTACAAGTAAACATAACTTTTTAAAAATCTACTTCTATGATTAAATTGCATTAAAAACAGTTCATCAGCTCGGTTGGATCAAATGTCCAGAACAGGTCACGCAACGAGATGGAAAGGGAGGAATGAAAGGTGTGGTAGAGATGTGTACAACTATTTAAGCCATATCAGTATATTGCCTGTAGAACTGCAGCCCTGTGTTCTTACAGAGTGTTTAGCTGGAGGTCACAGAGTCGCTGCGCTGATGGTTTCCAAGTAGGTGTTTTGTATCAAAATGTATCAGGTGACGGAAGTGCGGCATCATGTCACTGGTTCACAGACTCGCGTTAAAATGAATGATGTATGGTCGCATTGATGCTGCAAATCGCCGTCAGTGTCAACAACCTTTAAAGGGGTCATGGGATGATTCTTTGATATGATACGAGTTGATATGATTCTTTAGGGTCATAATGAAAGGTCTATAACATACTTTTGTTAAAATTTCTCAATGGAAGTGTAGAAAAAAACCACCCTTTTTACCTTGTCAAAATCAGCTCTGTTCATAGCAAGCCGTTTCCTTGCATGTCGCTTTAAATGCTAATAAACTCTGTTCACCCCGCCCCTCTCTTCCATGGGATGACGAGCAGATAGCAGATAGCACAGACTAGCACATTATTAGGAAAGGCGATTTGCAAAGATTCATAAATAAACCCTTATACTCACTTCTTCTGTAGATGAAGCTGGATCACGAATGATTCGCGCGAACATAGACACATTTAGGCAGATCGGGGATCGGCGTATTCCCTTCAAAAACGGAAGTAACGTTAATCCTCTGCATCTTCAGCGGCTCAGATGTCGGGAGTAAATGGCGACTGCTATGTTCATTATTACATCCAACAACAAAACACCTCAATCGCTTAATCTGAGACATTCTTGTCTTCCCCGGCACTGGAGTCGACACAAGGGCGGACAGCTCAAAGCTAACTCAAGGTGGGTCTAAGGTAAGATGGCCTTGTCAATCAACTATCGTGGGAGCGGCCTGTGCAGAACTACGTCATTCTGCCAGGAATCTCAGAACAGCCTGATTTGAGAAAGGGGATTTTAAAAAAACCACTGGGTAAATTTTTTATCATTATAGCGTGGATGTGTACACACACTTCCAATACACATTAATGTTCAAACAACATGTAAAGGGGCAGTCGTGGCCTAATGGTTAGAGAGTCAGGCTTGTAACCCAAAGGTTGCGGGTTCGAGTCTCAGGTCCGGCAGGGATTGTGGGTGGGGGGAGAGAATGTCCAGCGCTCTCTCCACCCTCAATACCACGACTGAGGTGATACCCTTGAGCAAGGCACCAAACCCCCCAATGCTCCCTGGGCACCGCAGCATGGGCTGCCCACTGCTCTGGGTGTGCATTCACGGTGTGTGTGTGTGCACTTGGATGGGTGAAATGCAGAGCACAAATTCCGAGTATGGGTCACCATACTTGGCCACAAGTCACCTCCTTTCCTTTCCTTCATTCCCTAAAATAAATTTGGCATCCGATGACCCCTTTAATGAAGAATAATATACTAATACAAAGGTAGCCTTTGGCTTAAGTTCACTAAATTTATTGCATGCCTGTTTATTTCCAGACAACTAAGAAAAGTGTTTACGTGATTGATATGCATGTTTAATTCGAAAATTATTTAAGAACTTGCATCCCTGTCACTGGATTTGTAGCAGTCATTTCAGGTTTGTACACTCAGAGATAGGGTGCTGGATAAATGGAGTAGTCAAAATAGTATTTGTAATGCAAAGGTACCAGGCACCTGCATAATATCAGACATCGAAATGTACTACTAAACGATCACTGAAAGATTAATTATTTTTATACAGATGAATTCACATTGTCAATGCAGCCCTACAACGTTTCATTTGTACAAAAATCATTCTGCTAGTGTTTGATTGAGACACAATAACTTTACGTAAATAAGCACTACAGTAATGCCAATGCCAGATACCAATGGGAGCACAGAAAATTATTTAATATAGTTAGATACCGCGGCCATAAATTTAGTACTGTAGTATAACAATATTTAGGGCCAGATTTACTAACCAGAGCAAATTAGCGTGAGCGCAATCTCACAGAAGTGCAGATGAGAGTGAAAAGCTCTGCGGCTGATAATACTGACAATGTGCACATTAAAGAACACAGACACAACCGGATCATTTCCATAATTAGCAGCGCAATCTACCAAGAGCAGCGCAAATTGGCTGGTTTAAGACATGCTTTTTTGGGAGCAGTAAATAATGGCGCAAATACCAATAAATTCACTACTGCAAACCTTAGAAATTATGTTACATGATTAATTTTTAAATACTCTCCTCCCATAATTTTGTGCCTGAAAGGGAAAATCCTACAAATATATATGAAATAAGGTCAGACGCAAAATTAACAAGTGTCTAAGCATTAATTTTTCAATGCGCGCCTTCAGTAAATCCTGACAGTAGTTTTTTAACACCAAAAGATTGTTTAACCTGGTGCAAGCTGTTAGTAAATCTGACCCTTAATAAACTATATACTATACAGTACATGCGTATTACAAGAGTAATATTTCTGTCTTATCATATAGTCCCCCTCAGAGCTATTGTACTGAAGAATCTCAGACAGTGAGATTCAGTTGATAAGAAAATACTTTAACTGTGGTCAAAGTAAATTACATTAGATACTTTCACATTTAATGCCATCAATAATGTTGTAGCAATTTTTCTCTGTGGTATCCAAAATGGTATCGAATACAGATTTCTGTACAAGGTATTGAGAAGAAATCTCTCTTATCTCAACTAATGCTGTAAACTATGAACTCTGTCAGTTGGTACATTACTATATTAAAGTGATTTTTAAGTTGTACATAAGGCAGCATTTATATTTAAAAAAAATAAAAAAAATAAAATAAGATATTGCATAATAAAAAACATACTATAATAAATGTGTATTATAACCAGGGGTGCACATATGTTTTTCAGCCTGGTTCTCATAAGAGAACCTGGAGATTTGGTTTGGTTCTCACACTGCACAGTGTAACCCATTAAATAAAACTATAAAAAAAATAAATTAATCGTAGTGATAATATTGTTGCACTTTATTTATTTAGCTTTTTTTAAATAAAATAATAAAAGAATAAAGTGTGATAATACTATTATATTTTAAAATAAAAAGGGAGTATTAAATACAAATACAACTATTTTATAGTGAACTTTAAAATAAAATGCTAATATTTACTTTCATTTTCAAACTTAAAACCATCAGGCTTTTATTTTGGCGGGTTGTCGGCAAGTAAGTATATGCGCTACCGGGTTTAGCGCTGCCGACTGAAGCGCATCAGTGAATGAAATGTCACAGTTTTGCACTGTGCTTTGAAAACGGCAGCGGATAGCCTATATTTATTTATCTATCCAGTTTGAATAGAAATCTTATACAGTATTACAGTTTGTCGATCTAAAATGATAATTGTGCATTAACAGCTGTCAACCATGTCGGTACGCAAATGCGCTGTCAGAACTTATTTACACAGCGCATTTTTTATTTTGGTCGCGCATGCGCACCACTTATATGCACCCTTGATTATAACACTTATGTTTCTACTTCAGTGTGTGGTTGAAATTTAACCATTTAAACAGCAGATATCATCCTTTTTTCATGATGGATTTATTCAAACCTGTGGGTATGTATATGTATAAATACAGTGTATCAGTTTAGCAAAATACTCTTTTCTACAGTTAATTTTTCTAGCTAACTATCGGGTTCATGGACAATGAATGCCTTACGTGACATACTGTTCATAAGCTTTTTCATTGACGTCTTTCCGTGGTTGAAACACTGACTGAGACCTGAGACATTTCAGTAAGTTGTTCCGTTTCTTCCAGCATACAATCTGATGTTCATTTATGTTTATTTCATGCAGTAACTGGTAGTAAAGAGGACTGTGTGTTCCTGGTTGTACTGAGGTGTTACATATTTATTGTTTGTATTTATTGTTTAAAATTTGTGATTAAAATTGATAGAATTAGAAAGCAGAGTCTGATGTTTCACATCAGAAGTAACAAGCAATGCCTATTGCGATTTATTAGATGGAACGCACACCACAAATAATGTTTCATTAACTTCTGTTCATTGACTGAAAACAGCACAGACCAATTCTTGGGATTTAAGAATCAATAGGCTATTGTTACATCAAAATGAGAATCGATGAGAATATTTTCCTCCCAGCCCTACAAGGTACTGTGTTAAACTATTGTGACAACACTACCCAGGGTGCATCTCATGAGGATAGCTGAGAGAAGCCCATAGTGCAGAGCTGGACTCTAGATGCTTTATTCTGTCTATAAAGAATAAGAGCGATTAAACTCTTTCCCCATCATTTGTAGATGCACAGCTTTTCTGTTTCCAGGTTTTCTTTGACACAAACAAAACAGGCCTTAATTACAGTTTGCAACTCTATGGTCTAATTACTGCTTTAATGACTAACAACCTAGACTGTTCCCATCATAAAAATCTTCCCAACTCCTGACTCTGCGTTTCCACTGGCCCATTACAAGAGGACTCCAGCAAGAGTGCAAACACAAGCACTTTGCTTTTCTTAAACAGGGAGCACAGACCGCTAAGAAAACAAGCACACACACACACACACGCACACACACACAAACACACACACACAAAAGACGTTATTGCATGTGGAACATCATCATGACCACCACAAATTGAAAACTAGACATGAAGATATACTTTAACCCTCTGGTGCTCTTCAGTCACTTTTGACCGAAAAATTCTGTTTTAAATTTTTAAAACTAACAGCTTCATCTGAATGGTATAAACTTGGTGACTTTTATGGCATTTGGAATGTGAACACACAAAAAAATAGAGGGCATGATTCGAGCAGGCTAAGTGGTCATAAAGAAAGTGTCACGCTTGTGGACTTCGGTCAAAAATGTCCGACCATAGGAAATGAATGGGAAATCGACAGAGAATTTTTGTGTGTACAATCTACAAATCTGCCACAATGCAGAAAAAAGTACACACCAATGATGGGGTGAAACTCTAAAACATCAAGAGTGCAAAACCAACACATCCACTCACACACACACGTGTACAAACACACTTATACACACACCTATGAACTGGTGTGACTGTAACACACAGCAAATATGTAAAATACAAGCAATAATTTAACTACAAAGCAGTAAAAAAAAGTGGACAGCAAGGAAGCAGTTACAATTTAAAACATCAAGAGTGCAAAACAGACACATCCACTCACACACGTACACAATTATACACTCAAATGAAATGGTATAGCTATAACCATATAGCCAAAACGAGTCAGAAAACTGAAATCAGATCAGACCCAGAAGAATTTAGCTCTGATAAAACATTCCTGTTCATTTTGGTTACATTTTTATAGAATTTTAATGTTTTGTGTAACAAAATGCTTTCTGTGTTCAGGTTTGACTGTAGTAATAATAATTCAAAAACTGACGCTACAAATCAACATTTCAAACCAAATAAAAATCTAAACCTTTACAAAAAGTTGTCTTTGAGAAGTCTAAATATATATCTAAACCCACAACTTAATAAAAATAAGTTTATTTCTAAAAACAATTAGAGAATTTATAGGCCTTTTATATAGAGCTATATAGGAATCCATGGGCTAAACCATGGAATTGCAGATGTTTTTCTTATTTTACTCCTACATGATTGCACTAATCTGGCTTAAAAAATTGGATTTTAAAGGCATTGACTCTATTTTAACATGAAATACTGCATTAATTGAAAAGTAATATAAAAATATATATATTTTTTAATTTTTATTATTTCCAATGGGAAGAAATTGATCATAATTAATTAGTACCATGAAATCATCTCAAAATACAAAATAAAAAATTAATATAGAATAAAAATATGTTACATTGATTTTACTGGGGGGAAAAAAAGTTACATTTTAGGTGTCCGGTCACTTTTGACTATGAAGATCACAAGTGTGACTCCCAAATGAGGAGCACCAGAGGGTTTATAGTTAGGGGTGCTCCGATCAGGATTTTTGAGGCCGATCACCGATCGCCGATCACGGAAAGCAGTATCTGCCGATATGATCACCGATACCGATCTTTTTAAAGCCTTCTTTTTATCATGTAGAATTATTTATAGTAAGACTCCAATCAGGAATTTTAAACATTTATTCAGGGCCTGAATTTCATTTTTGAAAATGAATTCCCCTTTTAAATGACTCTTGTGAGAGGGGATTTTTTAATTTGAGGGGTGGAGGAGGGGGGCATTTTTTAGGCATTTTTCAAAAATATAAATTTATGTATAAATGTTTGATCATGCACTGCATTTTTGTTTTTACAATCGTGCAATTGTTGCACAATAGCTTACACACAGCGCAAGCCTGATTTTGTGAGCTTTACAGTATGTGAGGCGGCCTTTTACACCAGGTTCACACATACTCCGTTTGCAGTGCGTATGCAGTCCATGTGCGGTACGCAAGCGGTGCAGAAGCAGCACGTACTCTCAATGTGCTTTCACACAGAAGTCTGCAACTGATCCGTGGCTGTTTACTACAAACACAACATTTATCCATTATTTTGATTTCAAATCCAAACATTGTTACTGAAAATGCTTTTTCAGCATTGTGATTCTTTTTTACACAGTGCAGTAGCTAATACAATCTTTCATAGACGTGTTTAAATGCAATAAATATAAGAAACACATTATTCAATGCTTTTTACTTTTGCATTTACTTCTAGATTTATATATTAAGTTGCTCAAGCATTTACCGCAAACAATGCGCTGTTACTTTAATTCCGCGCTTGCCACGCAGCAAAAAGACTTGGTGCGGAAACGATCTCTGCACTGCTGCGGACGCTCCTGGAATGCACTCCCGAACCGCAACCGTGTGCAGTGAACGCTTTAATCCATTAGCATGAGCACGGAAAAAATACACACCGCATACGCACTGCAAACGGAGTAATGTGAACCTGGCATTATGTGTGTGCGCTGCGTGCGTGCATGAGCGCACTGTCCCCAGGAGAGTGTGCGAGCGCTGAATGGTTTAAACACCAGCAAGAATTAAAAAGTAATGCAATTTATAAACTTTAGTGATGATGCGACACTGCCTCGATTGTGCAAGTGACAATTCCTTTGTCAACTGTGCAGCGTGCCTTATAGTGCAGACGCGATTTGATTTGAAGCCATTTGCGCATTTTGAAAGAAAGAGAACGTGTGCTGTGACTCACTCACGCTGTTTGTGGAATTATGTCTCACAGAAAGTTTTCAAATTAGCTACTTGAAGTTATTTAATGATGAAATATGAACTGTACCTCACCTTCAGCATTACAATTATTTCACCCGTGCCAGACAGAGACTGAGCCGCTGCATGTCATGCCAAATCTCTCACGGCAGACGCGTCATCAGTTTGAGATCGGTTTATGAGATCAGCCGATCAATCATCCCAAAGCGATTATCGGCCGATAGTGATCAGTAGCTGATCAATCAGAGCACCCCTATTTATAGTGCGACTTAAGTGTTGCAGCTATGGTATTATGGGTGGTATTTTACTGGTCCAAGTAAAAAAGCCCACCCCAGGTCTAGATTAGA
Source organism: Sinocyclocheilus anshuiensis (assembly GCF_001515605.1). Taxonomy (NCBI): domain Eukaryota; kingdom Metazoa; phylum Chordata; class Actinopteri; order Cypriniformes; family Cyprinidae; genus Sinocyclocheilus; species Sinocyclocheilus anshuiensis. The sequence goes on from NW_015551045.1 coordinate 5,202,496, forward strand.
CTCTAAAAAAAAAAAAAAGGAAAATAAAAGCAAAAAACTAACAACACACCCTCATTCATGCTTTACGCCATAATTAATGCCCAAGATTAAGAAAACTAAGACTTTAAGGAGTTCGTTCGAAGAGCATTTCCAGTTCAATGTCATTCAGTGCTTGTTGTATAGACAGGGAGTAGCTGCTTGTTGTGTTTGGACCTACCAACATAATGCAGGTAGAGGGCAATATATTTGTACTGGAAGAGAGGGTTATTGTTGAGACTGCTCCTCTGGATCTTCTGGAAGAAGGAACTGACGTCCCAGCGGTACAGCACCTCTAGCAGCATGATGCTGGGGATCCGCAGACCCACGTTCAGAACCGCCTCCACACGGGCCTTCATCGCCATGACCAGCAGGGCACCGAACAGGCCTCGACCTAAACTAAGAGACAAACTTGATTTTAAATAGAGAACAACAGTGCAATCCTATTAAAACCACACAGTTTTGTAGTCCTTGAGGAACTAAATCAAGACACTCAGACGAGGTAAGTTTGTTTCAACCTGAAATTTGACTAAATAAAAAATAAGCATAATAATAATGCATATTATACATATTTAAAAAAATTATACACAAACTGGCTTGAGTGTACATTTTTATATACAACAACTAAGTTTTAGTTGAGTGTTGATTATGCGTGTGTATTTTAAATATGTTTATTTGCAAACATATGAAACAAATAATAACACAAATGTTTGAATATGACATTATCTCCAAACAAAATCATAATACATCTCCAAAACCACAGTAATACCCTATCCTACCTTTAAGAAACCATGGGAATACCAAGATACTTTTCGTAAGTGGAAGAACGACACCTACTTCTCTTATTACCACCGGATGGAAAAAAAAAACACTACACTTACATAACCATACTACTTTAGTCAACAATATAGTCAAATAATTGTGCTGTGACGAGAATATAGTGTTGTATTTCTCATATTTAAACTCACGTGGACTAGTTATTGGCATGACTGTCGTGTTAAACGTGTTTGAACTCTAGTAACCCCTACACATCAACAGTCACAGTTTACAACAGGACGCCTGTGAAATATTGAAAATATAAACCTTATACAGACACAAATATTACATCGTTAAGACGACAGAACACATGTTTAAACGTGAACCAGAACAACAATAATAATTGACTTTCGGAGTTTGTGCTGACTAAAGGGGATCGTCTTAATGCTAATAATAAGGTAAAGTTTATATTTAACCGCTTCATAGGTCTTAAAACACTAACAAATAATGTTTTTGAGGTAAATGTGTTAAATACGTAGAGTTAAATTATTTTAAAATGCCCAGCTAACAGTAACATTACAGAACTGTGCCCGTTCTTCCCTTACAAACGCTTCGATAATTATAATAAAATAGACTTACACGTTGATTAATCACTTCACGCTGTTAGATTTCGTCTTTGGCTGCGTCTCTGGATGAGTATAAACCATTTTTAGCTCAGACGTCTCGACGTTATCCGTTCGTTATGGTCAAATTAAAAGCAGAAGAGACGGAACATCTAAATTCACTTCAGGCAGCCATTACGCACACCGTTTGAGTGTGCACCGCGCATGCGCAATTCTGAATAACGGAGATTAGCCGCTAGGTGGCGCTTGTCTAACAGCCATTCTACTATGGCGAAGGCTTGGCGGTAATGAATAGTTTAATTAACAAATACAGTAGAAATTAGAAAATAAATAATTAGGGAGAGAGTGAATAGGTTCGAGGACCGAATTCGGATCAGAGTCTTCAAGATGAGTAGTGCAGGGTCCCCAGTTATATCTCTAGGGATTCGACTAGATCATGAATATTAATTACTTACGGTGACGTTCTACGTAATTAAAATTCATGAGCCAAATATTCGTACATTTGCTTTCTCAACATATAGCCTAGAAGTTGACAAGTAAAATAGTGTAGAGTTTTAAACTCTGCATTTATACTTAATGCAGGATCATTGCATATAATCAGACATCACACATATGTGGCTTATCAAGGCCAAATTTGATCAATATCTTGTAAATATAAATAGGAAGGTGAATAAATAGGTGTGTATAAATAGGAAGTTCTCAAGTCACTTTATATTGTTCTGACGCCGAAGAACCTGTAGATGGCACTCGCACACTGACTGTACAGTTTCAAACAAGTAGCCTATATATTGTTATTTAATAAATTGCAACATAAACAATTGTATAATTTTACTAAATAATTGTTAAAGTTAAAGGAAAAGATTGGTATTTTATATTTGTGATAAATTACATTATTCAATATCTACTATAACTTATATAATATTGTCATATATCACTTTTTTTTGTTGTTGTCCGTGTTTTAAGATTTGGAATGGAAATTTAAGATTCTTTTTTTTCTCATTCAAAATTTTTTTTTTTTTTTTGGTCAAAATATTTTTTATGTCTTATATAACACAGTTGGCATACTATATCTCATTACAGCCTTTTGTCATCCGTATTTAATTTAATGTAAACTTCTTAATCTAAACTCTCCCTCTGATAATGTAGCGTCATACAGGACGCGTTATTGTGTGCGTTACGTCTGCGCTATTTTATGATTCGTCTATCGATGTTTTTTTTTTGCTTGTTTTTTGGAAACTTTGCGACTTCCTGACAAATTGAACTTAAACAGAACGCGTCTCTAGACCCTGGCGTTTTGCGCCATCCTGTTGCGCTCTTGCGTGAACGCCCCTGTCAGAGATGCGTTTGTGTGATCGCTGCCATGTTCACTCTAGTGCACTTGTTACGCGGATGTTGAGGAAGTCGTGGCACTTGGATGATATCATCCGCTCTTGATGTAGTACCGTGAGAAAACGAGTCAAATGCCGCGCTGCTATGGACGCGATCGGAGTATCGCACACGGACCCGCTCGATGACTATGAGCTGATACACCGCATAGGCAGCGGGACATATGGAGATGTGTTTAAGGTAAGAAAACGACAGAAAGTTACCTCAGAAAAACGATTTCCGTGAATATTTAGTGCAGATAATGCTCTAAGGCTCTTGTGTTTGTGCCAGTGATGTAAAATATGTTGCAAAAATTCAATAACTAAAGTTTCCATCCTACAACCACAGTTACTTAATCTTTCTGACATTGTCTGTATTCATTCATTCATTTATATATACCCCTCTCTCTCTCTCTCTCTCTCTCTCTCTCTCTCTCTCTCTCTCTCTGTGTGTGTGTGTTTCATGACAATAGTGGCTAAACCGTCAATTACCACAGTTTTAGTTTTTGGCTAATCATGCCTTGCTGCAAGCTCTGTTTGGGGACATAGTAGCTGGTTTGTTGTTGGTGCAAAATGGTCTATCAGCAAATTTACATCTTGTTCCAGTTGTTATAGTTTCATTACACAAATGCTGCATCTTAGTATCTTGTATCTTAGTTATATTTGCAACATTGTTGATTGTGCTTGAATATCATATCCTTACTGTGTAACATATTATGCATTTGCATTAACATGTTAAAGGAACTAGTAATAACTTTTGAGTGACGCGTGTACTGACTGTCTGACCATGTTTCTGTCAGGACCACTATCGATGATTGACAATTAGAATACAGTTTGGATTGGCGGTATGGTTCCGTTCTGGGCAAGAACTCCGTGCGCATCCATGCAGCCTAGCATGGATGAGAGCAGGGAGAGCAGCGATAACCCCCCCCAGGGTAAACAGAACAGAACCAACATAAATGTATTGCAGATATCGTTAAAGTTCAATAATGTTATGTACACATTTTAGAATTAGTCTGATTCAAAGGAGAATCAGAAGGCTGAATCCTGACTGACAGAGGAGGAGCTGGGGATGGAGAAGGGTAATTAGCTATTGAGCAATGCGAAAACTGCTGATACTACTGCGGGACCTTATATATGAATACTTAGATAGGTGTCGTATTCCCATAGGTTGATGGGGATCAGCTGAGAGTCAGCTGATGCGAGCTTGACTAACGTGACCTGCCAGAACTAACGCTACGCTAGATTTCTGTACTATGACTTCAGTTTTCACACCCCATTGACTTTGATGTTCAGTAACGCCCATGTGGCGCTGCATGTTTAACACCATAAAAACATGCGATTCTACATGTATGCATTGTGGGTTGCTTCCTTATGAAAAAGAAACCATGATACTAAACTAGAATTTGCAAATGGAATTTGTTACTTTCTATGAACCGAACTGGTCATGGGGGCATACCGTGCAACAGAAATAACAGGATGCGAAAAACATCTTTTTGCATACAATAAAAAGATTTGCAAACTCGGTATGCACATTTTGTCTCTCTGAAATGTTTGTGTAGAGTATCCAACGGTGGCCTTGTGCCCTGATTGGGTGGATTGTCCATTTATATCACCCTGCCTGGACAAACATGAATCATGGCCTTGATAACGGAGAAAGACACATTACAGGATGTGATTTGGGTCAG